>NC_053442.1:23092083-23264102 GCF_007990345.1 Gossypium hirsutum | reverse complement strand
TCAGCTGCCATCGTGTGACTTAAGCTGTCGAGACGCATAAGTCACAACCTTACCATCCTGCATCAGAACACATCCCAAACCGACGAGCAAAGTGTCGCTGTAGACAACAAAATCCTTACCCAATGTAGCCTGTACCAAACAGGTGCTTGAGTCAGAACAGACTTGAGCTTTCAAAGCTCACTTACTGCCCGTCGGACCACACAAAAGGTGTATTTTACGCAATAGTTTAGTTAGAGGAGCTGCAATTAGAGAGAACCCTCGACAGACCTCTGGTAGTAACCTACCAAACCCAGGAAACTCCGAATCTCAGACACATTTCTTGGGTATTTCCACTCGATCACAGCCTCAATTTTCTTAGGATCAACTCGGATCCCCTCCTCAGACACAAAGTGCCCCAAAAATGTAACCTCCTACAGCCAGAACTTACACTTGCTAAACTTAACATACAACTGTTCCTCATGGAGTATCTGCAAATGTAACGACCCGACAATCAGGGGTGTTAGAAAGTGTATTTTCGAGACTCTGTACTCGTAAACCGGACCCGTAAATATTTTTATTAAGGTACAAGGACTAAATTGCTTAAGGGCTAAAAGTTGAATTATAAATTGAAATAAATTAAAGGGACTAAGAAGTAATTGGGCCATGGTTTCATTAAAGTGGACGGCATTAATGATGATTATACATATATATTTATATATATGCTAACTTATTATATATATGTTATGATAGTTAATAATAATAGTTATAATAAAATCAAAAGAAAAGAAAGAGAATGTTTTATTCTTTGTTACATGCAAACAAAAAGAAAAAGAAAGAAAGAACTAGCAAGGAGACACATGGGCTAGGAAATTTTGGGGTTCAAGCTCAAATTGGTTAGTGCAATTTAGTCATTTACCTGTAATTTTTACATTTTTGGAATCCCAGTACCCAGGCTTCCCGACCTATGTTGTAATTTTAGTATTGTTCAAGATTTTAGATATTGACATTGTTGAATAGTTTAAATATTAGGGATTAAATAGATAGAATTTTAAGTTAGAAATGGAAAAGGACTAAATTATGGAACAAATGTTGATTTTGAGCAATAGGGGATAAATTGTGAAAATTTGAAATTAAGGGTCAATTGGAAAAGAGTAAGCTAAAATTAGCTTACAGTGAAATTAGTATAAAAATTTGAGTATAAATGTGGAGGTTAAAATTAGTCTCGATTTAGGGACTAAATTGAAGAATAAGCAAATATAGTGTGAAAATTGAATTTAATGTGAAATTGAAATGTATAATATTAATTTGATTTAATTGTTTTATTCTGTAGCTAACGTCGTACTAGAATCCTTGAGTAAAAGGGAAAGGATAAAATCGACATCGAATAGCTCAGAATTCACGGTTTGTGTTTCTATAATCTGAACTAAGTTATAAATTATTACATTTTAAATTGTTGAATATGGTAAGCATTTGAATTGAGTAATTGTGCTTGAATGATTTATCATAGTCGATGAATGGATTATTGGTAATTATGATTTTGAATATATATGGAGATTGAATATATTTATATTAAATGTTATGTGTGAATTGAATATTTGTTGTATTGAAAGTGAAATAAACCTATTAACTGTATCGGCTGAGTTAATATAGATGGCATGCCATAGGATAAGAAGAGTTCAAGGATTCTTCGACTTGAGTCAATGAGGCACTGGGTGCCAATTTGCTTCAGTTTAACCGATGAGACACTGTGTATCAATTTATATAACGCTGGGCCCAGTTATTACTTCAGATTTATCCGGTGAGGCACTGAGTGCCAAACTTGTGTGTTGGTTGGATCCGTATATTCGTCTGAGTCCAAGTCATGTTAATAGGAGAAAGTAAAATAATAATTTATGTGATTGATATTGAAATTGCAAAGATGAGAAATGAATATGAGATGAGAAAATATGAAATGGAAAAGATGAGAAATGAATTATGAAATGATGAATTGAGATGTGATACTTGAATGAATTCAAGTATTGATCAAGATATTAATCATGCCATTGCATGAGTTGATGTTGTAATGCCCTGATAAATTTATTTCAGTATCTGTAAATTCTAACACAAATGTGTACTTGCTTTAGTGGTTAAGTGTTCTGTGTATGTGAGGCCTTGGGTTCAAGTCTCACCTTTGCCAAATTTTGTTATTTTTCTAATCTTAGGCTTACCCTTGTTGAGTGAGCTTATACAATGTTGTATGCTATTTTATATTAGAATGAGCCTGCTGGTTCGAGTGGTAAAGGAGTTGGTGTGTTGGGGGTCCTGTGTTCGAATCCCGGTGCAAGTGTAGTTGTTAATTTTTTCTTGGTTGTCTGATAGAGTTTCGGTTGAGTTAAAATTCTGAGGGGGTTATGAGTAGTAGGTTAGTAGGAGATAATTAAGGGATTATGTTTGCATATATTCTCTTTTCAAATTTTAATTAGTTTCTCCCTTCTTCCAAAATTAATGTCAGTTTCTGCTCCCTCTTAACCTTTTTGTCAATTTTAGTTTTTTTGTTTGTTTGTTCTTCCTTTTTCTGGTGTAATCCCTATTCTTCCATTCCTTTCAATTTTCTTTGTTCGCTATTATTATTCTTCGCTCGGTTTTGGTAAGCCTTTCAATTCTTTTTTGTTGTAGTAGCGTACGATTGTTGTAGGAAATTTGAACTCTGTGATCGGTTGTATAGGTGAAGGCGGTGAATTTGTAGTTTTCGCTTCGACGGTTTAACTTTCGCGTGTAGTCGTTTTGCGGTGGTAAGTGTTGAACATTGCTCGATTTAGTTTTGGTTGTTTTGTAAATCAGATGTTAATAAGACTTTGGGATTCTGTTTTTAGGTGTTGGTGGTCTTGGGGTTGGTTTCACATCAAAACTGTAATAGGTGTGTTCCCAAATTGCAAAAAATGAGGTTTTAGTGAAAGCCAAAAATGCCTACTATCGATGCCACACGGGCGTGTGGCCGGTCGCGTGCGAAACACAACCATGTGTTTGATGAGGGCATGGACGTGCGCAAGACACGGCCTTGTGACGATGTGGTTGTGGCCGTGTGGGCCACACGGGCTAGGTAAAGTTGGGTGTATGGGTATTGGGCTAGGCCGTATAGGCCACACAGGCGTGTGGGCCCATACTGACATGTGGACCCATAACTCTAAAATTTTCCCTAGGATCATACGGGTCGTTCTGATCGACTGTGGGCGTATCATAGGGTTGGTGATGGCTAACCAAACCTTAAGACTATGTGATCTGATAGTTTGATATTTTGCTCTGAGTATGACACTGTTATGCATGTCTGATTAGTCTGATGTATATATATATTTTGATATCTGAATATGACCATGTAAGCATGAAAATTCTGATTATGTATATCTGATTGGGGTGGGATTTATATATGTGAAGGAAGTGTTCTGTATGGCGATCATTGCCTATATTCTTGTAGTTTGACAACATATTATTTGATATGTGTCGTAACGGCACAATATGATGTGTAGGGATGGGTGGGTGTTTTTAACCCCACGTGGTGTGTTGGGATGGTCAGAGTTGGTGTGTAGAGGGTGAGGGTAGGAATCTGTATATATGTTCTTTCTATCTATTTCTATAAAGGACTTAGGTTCGAATCCGAATTTGAATCTGAATCTAACTATGTATGTGATTTCTGTATGTATAGCATGTCTATTTCTGTTGGGTTACACACTGAGTTTACGTAAACTCACATCCGTTTGTCTATTCTGTTTAGGTAATCCAAAAACTTAAACAAGTCGGTGCGACGGAGGCTTAACGAAGACCACTTGATCGAGAACTGTTTTACTTAATAATCCATGGTTATTTATTTATTTATAATTCTAGTTTTATTTGAGAGTTTGTAATTTTGGGACTTTCTGGGCTGTTGGTTTTTATTTTGGTTTTTGGATGTGTTTTTGACTCTTTTATTGCAATGCTTGTTTGAAATCACGGCTTTACGAAAACAAAGGTTTTCTAAAAACAGGAATTGCATTTTTAAAACATAACGGTTTCTTTAAAGCTTCCGTCGTAGATTATGTTTTGGCAAATAGTTTAACTAAATGACGTTTTTAGTATAATCATGAATGAATATAAGCTATAAAAGTTGAATGGTTTATCGAAACAAACTCAATTTTCAAAACCCATTCTTTGTGACATCTCCGGATTCACCCATAACGTCTAGGCTGGGTTTGGGGTGTTATAGACGTATTTAAATGTTAAATGAAATGCCATTAATATACACTTATATATTTGAATATGTGAAAATCTTAGTAGATGTCAATAAGGAATGAGCAAAATTATATTATTAATTTGAAACACAGGTACGTAGCTTACTTGTTGCATCTTGTATTTTAATTACTTATATCAAGTTTATAATATTCGAATTATAGAAATACCACTGAGTTATACTCAACGTGCAGTTTTGTTTTTCGTGCGCAGTCTAGGTACTCTTCGATTTATCGCCGACTCAACATCAAACAACAAATCCCGAGCTCAAGTGTTGTGGTATTTCATTTTGTAATGACATGTACCTAGAGAGTCTTTTGTTGATATTGTTTATAAAGTGTTGTTATCATAGTTGCTAGTGAAATGATGGTTAAATGTGTATATGGTTGTTGTTGAGGCTATTTTGGTATGTTAGCCTAGTTTATATTTTGGTATGTGATAGTTTAAATTTTGATAGCTTAAATAGATAAGTGATAGTCCAATTACGATAAATGTGATATGAATGGAAGTCTTGAATATTTAATGTGTTGTTGATGTATTTGAACATATAAAATGTGGTACCAATGAGGGTACATTGGTTAGGCATATTAGGTGATGAAATTGGTATATTTTGGGCATGTTTAATCGTATTTTGAGTAGGTTAAACTATTGGTAAATGAGTTTCTTAGTGCCCAAGCAAGTAGGAAATGGTAAACTTGAGTTTTAAGGCACTTTTAGGTGCACACGGCCGTGTGTCACACACGGGCAACACACACGGGTGTGTGACCTAAGTCAGTAAGTTACACGAGCTAAGACACAGGCCGAGACACAGGTGTGTGTCTCAAGTCAATGAGTTATATGGGTTGGGACTCGACCGTGTGTCCTAACTTCGAGAGTCATATGACCTGAGGCATTCTACACGGCCGTGTGTCCCCTGTTTTTAGGAAAATGACCCTAAACTTCTAAAATTGTTTCGAATTTGTCCTTGCCTATTTTAAAACTATTTTTAGGGTCTCGTAGACTCGAAATAGGGGCTATAAGAGCAACTTTTACTCTGAATTGGAATGGATTAGCAAACCTATATTAGGTGTATTCTACTAAAATTATCGAAGATAAATTAAAAAGATAATCATCGTCGGAGTATGGACCAATACTCTGATGCTAATAATTTGTATAGTATTGTATGTATCCAACTTCTGACATTCAAAAAGGGATACATAGTGATAATAGTGTAGATAGAGGAATACCAAGTTTAGTATTGCATAACATAATTCATTATTCGATTGTTTAATATTCTAGCATGATAGTATTTGATTGTTGTGACCTGCCCCTGTATATTATATTGTTAATGGCTAGCATATATGTGTAATTATGATTGATTAATTGTCTGAAGTGTTAGTAATGCCGGTAACCCTAATCTGAAGACGGATACGGGTTAAGGGTCTTACAGTAAAACTATCTGAAGATGCTCGTCATGCTCATTCTCAATCTTAAAATAAATCAGAATGTCGTCGATGAAGACTATGACGAATTGATCCAAGTATGGCTAAAATACTCAGTCCATCGAATCCATAAACATAATGGAAGCATCCGTCAAACTGGCAGGCATGACAAGGAACTCGCAATGCCCATAACAAGTCCTGAAAGCGGTCTTATACACATTGATCTCATTAACCTTTAGCTGATGGTAACTAGAACGGAGGTCAATTTTGGAGAATATAGATGCCCCACGGAACTGATGAAATAGGTCATCAATCCTCAGAAGCTGATATATGTTCTTTACCGTCAACTTATTCAGCTAACGAGAATCCAAACACATCCTTATCGTGTCATCTTTTTTCTTGACAAACAGGACTGATGCTCCCCACGAGGACACACTCGGTTGAATGAACCCTCGATCGAGAAGTTCCTAAAGTTGGGCTTTCACTTCCAAAAGCTCTTTTGGTGCCATGCAATAATAGGAAATAGAAATCGAAGCAGTACGTGGTAACAGTTCAATATCGAATTCAACTTCCTTGTCTAAAGGTACTTCTAGCAACTCATCAGGGAAAACGTCTGGAAAGTCTCTCACAATTCTAATATCCTTAACAGAAAGCTTTGCATAACCAGAATTAGATGCAAAGGATAGATATGCCTCACAATCCTTCTGAACTAACTTTTCGGCTACAAGAGCGGAGATCATGTTAGAGAGGTAATCTTAACGTTCACCGATCATAATGATCTCTTTATCCTCATCTGATATCAAAGTAACCCACGTAGAGGCATAATCTAAACTAACCTAATTTTTCACGAGGTAATCCATTCCCAGGATCAGGTTGAACTCACCAAACGAAAACTCCATCAGGTTAGCCAGAAACATAATACCCTGAATCTCTAACGGAACCCGTCTATATATCTTATCAACTCGAGTCGATTGACCTAAGAGACTTATTCTAAAAATCTCTCTAGTAGTACACTCAGTAGATATACCCAAATTCATAGATATAGCACTAGATACATATGAATGTGTAGACCCAATATCAATCAGAGCAAAGTATGGAATAGTATGAATAAAGAATGTACCCACTATAACGTCGGTGTCGTCCCTATCCTCGCAGTGCCTTACTGCGTACACAAGAGTAGGTTGTTGTACCTCAGTCTGAATCGCACATCTACTAAAACCATTACCACCCGTGATTATACTACGACGCTTAGCTAGCTATTGAGTGACTCTAAGCGGTGGAATAGAACCTAGAGCCAGAGCCTGTGTAGAAGCTTGCACCTAATTAGATCGCTAAGGGCAATCTCGAACATGGTGCTCCATCGATCCGCATGGAAGAAAAGCCCCCAACTTCCTCCAGCACTCGCTTGGATGGCATCTCCCACCAACGCTACAAACTTGAATCTCAGTCGATGTAACTGGAGTCTCAGTCCTCGAAGGCCCATTAAATCTAGCCCGTTTTTTAGGGCCCTGAACTAAACTAGAGGGACACAAATCTCTCTTAACCTTACTTTGACTTCTTTTTCGGTCTCTCCTCTCGTGCTCAGTGCGCTTCACTTCTCCCGCTATCTTCATCTTGTCAACCAAGGTTGCAAACATTCGCTCCCTCTGACAAGCTATCAGAACTCGCAGATCATAACACAAACCTTCCTCAAACCGCACACTCTTATTGTAGTCCGTCGATACCAATGCTCAATCTTAGAAATTCAGTTTCACACTCGGCCGTAGAACTCTCCCCCTAAACTAAACTCATAAACTTGCGTCTACGAGCCTCCATATAGCTCGTCCCCACATACTTTCTCTGGAAGGCACTCTTGAAGAAATCACATGATCTGTTCGGGCTGAGATCACTGCATAACTGTCAACCACCATTGGTAAGCCTCGTCTCGGAGTAGAGACACGACACCGGTCAATTTCTGAGCAGGAGTGCAGTTGATGTTGTTCATAACACGCTCAGTGGCCTCTAACCAATACTCGGCCATGGTAGGGGTGACTCCAGTGACACCCCTGAACAAATCAGCACCATTCGACCGGAGTCGTCCAATAATCGACCTTCGACCTCCAAATCCAGAATGGGTCCAAGCGACCCTCTCTAAAACTCACAACATAGCCTGAGACAATGCGTCGTCCCCAGCTGTAAGAGTCTGAGACCCAAACTTAGTAGTAAGAGTACCAATGGACTCACTGATATCAATATTAGGCAGGTTGCCCATTGAGGAGGACTCAGCTCGAGCTCTCCCTCAGCTCCCCCGAAAACCATGCCCACGGCTACCGCATGAACTCATATTATGACAATATCTACAATATTTAGGAGTGCATAGGTCAATTCAAAATTTTGTAAGATGTCTTATGACAGTTCATAATAAAAGTATTTACTAAATAACATGTTCAACTAACTAAATAGTATAACAAAGTAGAGATAGTTACAGGTTCGACATTGGAGACTCGGTCTTTTATAAAATCAGTTACCAGAAGTATTCGATTAATCATTCAATTAAAACACATTTTACCAAAAACATGAGCCCAAAATACAAAGTTGAGTTTTGTAAACCTGGCTCTGATACAACTAAATGTAACACCTCATACCCAGTCTTGACGTTGAGACCAAGTTTGGATGTTACATCAAAATGTTTGAAGGATAAACAACCATTAAGTAATTTAAAATTCATCACATAGAAAGCAATTAACCAGCTAAACCAACAAACAATTTTGAGTTAAAAACGATGGTCTGAATAAACATAAGTTAGTTCAAACTTAAACAACAGTAAGATAACTATAAAATAGAGACGATTGAGCTCCAGTCACGCCGAGCCTCCTAAGTCTACGGATTAGCTAAAATTTAGTAAATAATAGGGATAAGTTTATAACTCAATGTGTGTAACACGTATAAAGGTAAATCAACAATATAAATGTAACAATGATTTCCCAAATGTAGATACAGAATTAAAAACAGATGATACTCGGTATATTTGTATAATTCAGATAAAATAAAAAATAGATAAGACATAGATGCAAAACAGAATTTGATGTAATTTCCTACCTCCATCCGCTACACACCATCTTCGACAATCCTAACCCACCGTATAGGGTATCAAGTACGCATCCAACCCTACACATTAGTTAGTTTCAGTATTACACATTTCAAAAAAATTACAGACTATCTGTCATAACAGAATGCGATAAATCACCAGAATAAGATACAGATTTGTGGCTTAGCCATGTAATTCAATAGATCATTAAACTGCTAGCAATTCCTTCTTTATATCATTCCCACCCAATGCAAATATAATTTACAGACATCAAGAATGCACATACAGTTATTCACATATAAGTTGTAGTCAGATAATACAGATCATTATCGTTTAACAGTTATCACATCAATTACATGTATAGATAATCGATTATTCAACCTCAAAATACTAGATATCAATTTATACAACCTAATTCAGAGCATACAGACCCTACGGAAGGCCTACGTTCCATTCAAACAACGCTTATGACCCTAGGAAAAATTTTAGTTCTTTGGCCCACACGTCCATGTGGATCAAAATAGTGAGTCAAACAATTTGGCACACGTCCAAGCACGCGTACATGTGACTCACAAGCCCTTACACGGCCTGGACACACGCCCGTGTCCCTGACCCGTATGACCCTAAATCTAAAACAGTGAGTTATACGGCCTGGACACACGCCCGTATCTCTAGCTCGTGTGACTAAAATTACAAACAATAAGTTACACGGCTTGGACACACATTTGTCTCCCTAGCTCGTGTGCCTCCAATTCAAAAATAGTGAGTTACACAGCTTGCCACATGGTCTTATATACGGTCGTGTGGCATCGGGAGCCATGTTTTTCGGCTCTCGAATCTTACAAAATCTCAGGTTTTTGTTACACACTTGGTACGATTTTGGTGTAGAAGCAGCAGAGAAGACCCCGAGACCTAAAAGCAACCATCAATTGTCCAATTACACAACTTAGTCGAATTACAAAGCTAAATAAACCATCAAACAAACATGTCAAAAACTTCGATGCAAACCCAACTCAAAAACTAAACACTCACCCTCATACGAACAACAATATGTGAAATTAACCCGATGGAGGGATGATGCTTTCAAGATCCTCACCTAAAAGAAACCAATTAGAAATTAAACCAAAGAATTCAAGCTATCAACCAAACATACTTCGACAAAATGAACAACAAATAGTGACAAACATTCCCATCAACTTACGCAATTATTCTAAAAAGCAAAGACAATAGAAGATGGAGTTTTCCTATTGTAATAGTAGCAAGATATGGCAACACACAAGGAAGGCAAGAAAAGAAGAAAGAGAAAAGAAAAAAAGAGAATAAAAGGAAAAATAATAAAAAAAGAAAGAAGAGAGGAAGAAGGAGCAAAGAAACGTAAAAAAAAATCTCGATTAACTTTTAGAATAAAAACTAACTACTCTAACAGATTAATAACAAAAATATTTCCTTATTGCTTATACAAAGACTCGAACACAGGACTAGGAAGTATATAGAAGCTTTGTAATATCCCATTTTTAGTGGCATCAAAAATAGTAGTTTCGGGACCATAATTTTAATGATTAAATTATTATTTTATTATTTAATTAATGTTGTGGGAATTTATTAAGGTTATATTAAAATTTCGTTAATAAATTTTGATGTTTAAGTAGTTAATTAAGTGAAAAGGACTAAATCACAAAAAGCATAAAAGTTGAGTTCTTTTAGTTAAAAGGCTCCAATAGCTATGAAATCTTAAACTAAGGGGCTTGAATGGTAATCACACCAATAAACAAGATAGTGGATGTTTATGGACATGGTTTTAGTGAAATTATGAAAATTTTTAAAGGTTAAAATGGTAATTGAACAATTAAGCTTAAATTAATTAAAACAAAATGGTATCATCTTTCTCATTTAACTTCACCACCAAAAATTTAAGGATAAAACACCATTTTTAGGGTTTGAAGGATTGGCCAAGCTTATTTCTTTGCATGGTATGTGATTTCAACCCCGTTTTTAATGATTTTTATATTTTTGAGTCTGTTTTAGCTTAATCTAGCTAGCCTGGAGGTCAATTTGTAAAAAATGTTAAAGGTTGAGGGTTATGCCATGAATGTTCTTGAATGCATCTTGATTTTAATTGGTAGGTTATGAATCTTTGATGAGAAATAAACAAGTTTTGTTAAATGATTTTTGATGAATTTTGAGAATTAGGGACTAATTTGTTAAAGGTAGAAAATCTAGGGTTTTATTATGAAATGATGATAAATATGGGTTGTTTCAAGGTCCCTTGCATATTTTATTAGCATGTATTGAGATTAAAGTGGTTAGATTTTAAGTTATAAGCTTAAGGACTAAATTGTAAAAAGTTAAAATGTTAAGGGGTAAATTGGTAATTTTGCATAAATATGAAATATAGATTAAATTGAATACTAGAAGTATTTAATTGGTTGAAATTACCTATTTAGATCAAGATAAACAATGTTCGGACTCAGATTGAGGAAAAGCTAAAACTTCGAATTAGTTCGATCTAACTTCTATGCCCATAATCAAGGTAAGTTTGTATGAACGGTTATCGTGTTAATGCTATTTAAATTGAACTTTTACTATGTTATGTTTAATGTAAATGATTGATATATCAATGTATCAATGCTATGACGAATGGACGAATATTGAGTCCCAGTTGAACCTTAGGAATTCTTAGGATACAAATGACATGTCATTAGGGATTTCATGTTTTGGCTACTGGTCTTGAATGTCCTACCGATGGCTGAGATCTTGCATTTGTTGCGGATTCTCCACAGCTTGTGCAAGCAGCATTGTGTAGCTTGCATTCTGACCTACAGCTCGTGTGAGTAGGCCCATTTCACAGCTCATGTGAACAATGATGTAAAGGAAATGTTATGGTTATATGTAAAGGCACACTTCGTGTGAGCTTTCCCGAGTATCCGATGAAATTCTAGATGGTTCAACAGGCAAGAAAAGGGAATGAAATGGTAAGTATTCAAATGGAATTAAGCATAATCATATGGAAAGAATGCATGAACTAAATGATTGGAAATTGACTTATCTTATGGTTAATTCATTTGGATTATGTACAAGTGTGCTAACTTGTGAATTTGATAATGATGTATAGGCTTATGCCAAGCTAATGGGTTGGTTGATATTATACTTATGCTTTATATTATGTAAATGCAATGGTAAGTTATGTTTTGGTTTATACGAGCTTACTAAACACTCATCGCTTATGTAGTTTCTTTCCTTTATTTTATAGATTATCGGAAGCTCAATTTGGTTGGAAGCTCGTCGGAGATCTATCACACTATCCAAAATTCAATTCGATAGTTTTTGAGAATTTTGGCTAATGGTTTATAAGGGCATGTATAAGGTGTTTTGAAATGATAGTTTGATGGATGTGTTTTTAGTGCTTTGGCATATAAAATCTTTTGGAAATTGTGTTAGTTTGGTACATTTTGATATCTACCAAATAATGTCATTTTGGTCATTTGTTAATGGTTATTTGTAAGGTTCTTTATGGTATGTTTGAATGGTTTGAAAATGGTTATCTATGTATGTTTTTGTATCTATTTGAGTTAGGTTTATATGCATGAAATGTAGCAATATTGACATGTTTAGGTAGGTGTTGTTTGGATGCATTTAAGGTGCCATTGAATGACATATTGGTTAGGTGAATTAGGTTGTTTGAGTTGGCAAATATATGTATACTTGAATGATGTTTTGGTCCTTTGAAAGTTTGCACAATTGGATTGAATGTTTATGCATAAAATGGTTTTGAGTTGGTTTGATTTTACGAAAATTTTGGGTTCACATGGCCTGAGACACGGGCATGTGACTCAGCCGTGTGAGACATATGGCCTGACAATACGACCATGTATCATCTGAATATTTCATAAGGTTCAAGTCAGTGAGTTACATGACCTAGCACACGGCCTGTCACCTCGCTGATAGTCCCCTTATATGTAAATGACCTGTTGGTGACTGGCAATTGTAAAAGGTTGCCAATGGAGTTCAAGAAGCAGATGCAAGCTGAATTTGGAATGTCTGATCTTAGGGACATGACCTATTTTCTTGGTTTGAAAGTGTTTCAGTCAGAACAAGGAGTCTTCATTAGCCAAAAGATCTTGAACAGGTTTTGTATGGAAAACTGTAAGTCAATAGACACTCTTATTGCACAAGGTGAAAAACTCTTAGGCTAGGGTGATTTTGAAAAAGTTGATAAAGGAAACTATAGGAGCCTTATACGATGTTTGCTTTATTTGACAACATTAAGGCTAGATATCATGTTTTTCGTTAGTTTGCTTTCAAGATACATGCATTGTTGCAATGTAGTTCATTTTAAAGCAGCAAAGAGGGTTCTCAAATATGTCAAAGTAACCTTGAGTTATGGAATCAAATATGTGGAAGAGAATGAGCTGAAGTTAACTGGTTCACATACAATGACTAGGCTGGTTTTGTTAAAGATATGAAGAGCACTTCAAGGTACTTCTTCACTTTGGGATCAAGTGTGTTTAGTTGAAGCTCTAGAAGCAAGAGATTGTTGCACAATCAACTATTGAAGCTGAGTACATTGCAACAGGTACAGCTATAAGTCAAACACTTTGGCTAAGGAAATTGATGTTTGATTTAAATCTAATACAAGGGGAAGCAACAAAGATATATTGTGACAATCAATCTATTGTAGCAATTGCAAAGAACCTTGTCTTCCGTGGCAAGACAAAGTACTTCAAGATAAAATATCACTTTGTTAGAGAGGTCAAGCAATCAAATGAAGTGAACCTGGTTCATTGCAAGTCAGATGATCAAATTGTTGATATTCTAACTAAACCTCTTGGAAAGATAAGGTTCGAGAGGCTAAGACATGATATTGGAGTTCGCAGCATTATGACCAAGGAGGAGTGTTGCGAAGTGGCCATTTATGCACTGGTGAACTCAATCACAAAGCTGTGAGCCCATCCAAACTTGTGGGCTTATCTAGAGTTGCGAGATCAAACACAACTACTAGCTCATTGAAAGCTGTGAGCATAACCAAAGTTGCAAGCTCATCAAACATGTGAGCTCAACCAAGATGTGATCCATGTACAAACCACCCCGCGAACTACCTAGTGCAAGCTATTAAGGGTTTTGGTGAATCCCCAAATGAAGTGCGAGCATGGTTCTCAAGTGTAGAATTTAATATATTTTTTGGCTTAGTCTATTTGTTAAGATAGCTTGTTAAAACCAGTAGAGTTAGTATTGAAATGATGTTTTTAGGTACCGGTTTCTCCAAATTAGTTTGTGTACAAGATTTATCTTTACTTTTCCAAAATGTTTTAGTAGGATTAGTTGATTACTTGTAACCACTTCACTTATATAATGTAATTTTTGAAATGAAAATGATGATGAAAAATGTACAAGTAGATTATCCCATCTATTCAGTGTTCTTTTTGTTCTTTCTTATTCTGGTCTCTCGCAAAACACCAACATTTTCCATTTCATAAGATTACAACTTTTGATGATATTATTGACCCTTTTTCTGATCTTATGTTACCAATGCCTTCAATTAATAGCACAAATCAAACTTGTATACCTCAATCATCCGATACCTTTAACCCATCTTATTCCCAAATAACTAAAGATATTATTTACCCAGCTAATCCCCAACCATATATTCTCCACCAATTGTTCCTATTCTAAAATCATCTCGTATTTCTCATAAACCATCCCACTTGCAAGATTTTTATTGCAACAACACTCAAACCATCTCTAAACCAACTCTTAAATATCCTACCAAAATTATATTTCTAGCCATAAACTTTCTTATTCTCACAATACCTTTATCGCCAACATTTTTACCCATTATGAACCAACCTTTTATTATTAGACAGTAAAACTTCTTGACTGGTGTGCTACCATGGATGAAGAACTTCATGCTATGGAATCCTTTCACACATGGTATATTGCTACATTACTTGAAGGTAAGAAGCCAATTGATTGTAAATGAGCTTATAAGATTAAACACAAGAAAGATGGGAGTGTTGATAGTTACAAGGCTCGCTTAGTTGGAAAAGGATTTACACAATTTGAAGGGATTGATTATACTGAGAAATTTTTCCAGGTTGCTAAAATGACAACTTTTAAGACTTGGATGGCTATTGGAGCAATGAATAGCTGTTTTTTTTTTGCAGCTAGACATCAACAATGCTTTCCTTAATGGAATTCGTAATGATGAGGTCTACATGAAACTTCCTCCTAATTATGGTTCTGATCAACAAGGCATGGTCTGTAGGTTATACAAGTCTATTAACGGGTTGAAATAAGCTTTAAGGCATCGGTATACTTTTTTTTCTAATACAGTTTTGAAGTTTGGGTCACTCAATCTTCTTATGATTATTCCCTTTTTACTAAAGGATCTGGTGATAATTTTGTTGCCTTATTAGTATATGTAGATGATATAGTTCTTACAGGAAAAAACTTGGATGAACTATATTTGGTGCGCCAGTTTCTATAGAATCATTTCAAGCTTAAGGATTCGTGTTCTTTGAAATATTTTCTGGGCTTTGAGACTTTTTGTAATTCTTGTAACACCCCTAACCCATCTCCGCTGTCGGATTAGGGTTACGAAGTATTATCGAGAAAAACATAACATTTAACTTCACAACAGAAACAATTATACAAATTACATGCTAACATATAATAATTAAATCTAATCAAGGTAAAAAAATACACTTATGAGCCTTAAATCGAATCTATGGGGCCTTAAAAATATTTTGGGAACATTTCAGGTTCAATTTGAAACAAAACAGAAAATTGTGGAATAACTTAAAAACAAGGGTCACACGACCATATGACATAGCCCAGACCATGTGAATATTTGAAGTCTGGACACACGGCCGTATACCAGCCCGTGTGTCCAGCGTGTGGATATTTGAAATAGGGCTACACGACTGTGTGCCAAATCGTGTTACATACTAACTTTCACGGCCGTGCCGCGGGCCGTGTCTCAGACCATGTGAAACCTGCACCTAAAATAATAATGGCACAGAACTGTGTGGGGTGGCCGTGTGTGGCACATGGTCGTGTGACAGCTTGTATGCTTCTCAAAATGACCCTAAAACAAGCCAAAGCATTGACCTTTTCTTACATAACAACACATACCATTGCAATCAATTTCACATAACCAAAACACTTTAAAACACACCCAAAAAAAAAATACAAAAACCAACCAACTTAGGTGCCTAACCAATATGGCATCAATTGACACCACAATTCAACAAATCATCTAGACTTAATTTAACATTGCAAGTTCATTCATTATGCATAATTCATATATATCAAATAACCATTTCAAAGCATACCACTCAACCATATTTTGCCTATTTTCATATGAGCATACATAAATGTCACCTACCATATTTTACATTTTCATTTGTCATCTATCAACTAAGGACATTAAGACACATATAAACTTGGCACAAACTCAAAACAAACCAAGTTTTTAATTCAACATTCAAACCTTATTATGGGTCAAAACAACTCATATTATTTAATCTAAATATCTATCAAATATGCCCTCATTGGTACCACAATTTAACATCCAAATCAATTCAAATCCAATGCCATAAATTCATACTTTAAACTTTCATCACACATCAATCATTTAACCACTTCATTCACACTTCAATAAACCAAAAGCCATCTAAATCTCAAGGCATTCACAAGTGACCAAAACATATACTTACATATTTACATTTATAAGCCAACATCAAGGCA
This sequence comes from Gossypium hirsutum, assembly GCF_007990345.1. Classification (NCBI taxonomy): domain Eukaryota; kingdom Viridiplantae; phylum Streptophyta; class Magnoliopsida; order Malvales; family Malvaceae; genus Gossypium; species Gossypium hirsutum. Next base: position 23,247,650 of record NC_053442.1, on the reverse strand, counting down.
TATAGGCAAATAAAATTAAACCACATCACATTGATAAATAACATAAAAACTCTTAGTACATGCCATTTATAACCGTTATCCAAAACAACCAAAACTACCAATATGACAAATGGATAGCGTGATTGTGCTCTTACGTGATTCCAACCGATTGAGCATCCAATGATCTACAAAATAGAGAAAAACAACTGTGTAAGCAACTAATGCTTAGTAAGCTCGTATGAAAGAAACTTAACTTACCGAACATTTTAAGTTAAACAAACCAAACATAATTTCATTATGTCATAAGCCAACTTTTCGTTCCTATACACACCATCTCACAAGGTTAGTTGGTGTAACATTGTATATATAATTCCAATCAAAACATGGTATAAAACATATCTAGCATTTCACTTTCAAAATTCACCACTCATACATATATATACTAAACCATCTTTTCCTTTCAATTACACATTTCATCATAATCCATATCATTACTCAAAAATCATAATTCATTTCATGCAATCACATACCTTTTAAAGCTTTATTTACTTGTCAAACCAATGAAACAACCTCGAATACTCGAAAAAATACTCATATAACTATTTAATTCTCTAAACACACCACATACATAACTAGATAACATATTTATATATATAAGACATATAATTACACCAAGGCATTAATATTCATTATCAAACTATACTAATCAAAACATTCATCTCGTATAATTCAACATACACAATGGCTCAAACCAAAGTAATCCATGCTTACATACATATACATATATATACACAAACGTATCATTATATATAAATCCAACTCAAAGAATAATTTAACATTTAAACATAAAATTTCATGGCCCGTTGAACTATACTAAATTAACTCGGATACTCGGGTTCCCCCAAAACACACCAAAGAGCATTGAAATGCTAACAGAGGCACCATAGTGCAAATACAGAGGCACCGAAGTGCAAATAGAGGCACCGAAGTGCGATCCCGTACAAGCGCACATACTAACCTTATTGGCATGCCAATTGTATCCTAGTTCAATCGGGCATTATACTTAAATTCATAATATCAGTAAATCAACCTTTTAGAGGCACTTCTTATTTCTGTACATAAATCTGTTACATTCATTTCAATATTGTGCAACCATAAGATTTACCACTACCAGATATTCATTTTGCAATTGTACTTAATTGCAACATTTAATAATTTATAAGTAAACAATGAAATTTTACATTTATTACAATTAACTAGCAATTAATAAACATAATCATAAAGAAACACTCGTATATATATTGTTACACTACGAGCTTACCTCGGCAAATACAGTTGTAAAAACGAAGCCAACGACTAACCCGACACATTAGCTTTTCCTCGGTTTAGATCTGTTTGATTTGTTTCTTGATCTAAATAATAATTTTCATTCAATTAAACCATTCAAATAAATTAATATAATTAATACAACTTATAACCCTTATCAATAGGAAATTTATAAATTTATCCCCAATATTTTACCTTTTATGCAATTTAGTCCCTAAACCCGAAACTTGCATTTTAACCATTTTTAATTAAAATTCATGCAAGACGATTTTCCCTTAGTCTTATAACAACCCATATTTTTCCTCATTTCACACAATTTACATTGAATTTTACTATTTCAACAATTTAATCCCTAAACATTAAAATCATCACAAATCACTTAACAAAATCCTGATGTTTAACAACCATACTTAATAATCTATCAATTAAATTCACAAACACACTTAAACCATTCATGTTAAGTCCCTAAACTTTTAACAGTTTTACGAATTAACCCCCAAGCTAACTAGATTAAATTAATATGACAACAAAAACATAAAAATTACTAAAAACTAACCTAACAGATATAAGCTTGGCCGAATCTCTCACCTTCAAAAATGGTGATATTCGGCTAGAGAAGAAGAACATAAAGGAGAAATTTTGTTTTTCTTTTGTTTAATATAACTTAACATACCTTTACTTTATTATTTTATTAAAATATAACATATTAATTAATTAAAATGGGTCCAACAGTACATACCCTTTCTTATTATGGTATTATTTCCACATAAATCCCTATGACTCTCCTTACTTAACTATTTAATACATTTAACTAATTAAACATCAACTTTTGCATCTTTTACAATTTAATCCTTTTCAATTAATTAACTATTTAAATGTTAAAATTTCTGAACCAAAATACAATATTATTATATAATCACTCCGAAAATACTTAATAAAAATATTTATGAGCTTGGTTTATAGAAATGAGGTCTCGATATCTCGTTTTCTAAAACTACTTGACTTAAGAGATTAATCACTTGAACTTGATTATACGACCAACTAATAAAAATTTATTAAATCAAAATTTCAATAATATTATACTTGAATCATAAATATTAATTAATAATATTTACGAACTCATTCTTCAAGTTTATGATCCCAAAACTACTGTTTTCGATACCACTAAAAAACGAACTATTACAATTCCACTACATTTTTGTCTCAAAAGGTGATATAGTTTTTATGACTGAACAAGATTATACAATAAGTTGTGTTCAAAATTTATATATATAACCCAAATATATGGTACAATTTAAAACCTTGTTCATAATTGTTTAACGCTTATTTTTATTACATACTTCAACAATAACAACTCTCATTTATTAGAAAAAAAAAAGGTGGTGCAATTTATTTGTGTAGAAAAGAAATGTAGGGATTCTTGTTCCCAAGTTGATTGATTTAAGTGGGAATCCTGTTATATTATCTTTTTGACCAACATGAGGCAACTTACATTAAAATATACATATAGATAATAAATTAGAATAGTGGTTGTTTCTTTTACTAGATTGTTTTCCAACGCTTATTCCTTGATATCCAAGAGATATATTATTTAGAATATAAATTTTTAATGGTGAAGAATAATCGTGTTGTTGTGGGATTTTTTACACAAATAATACAAAAAAAAATTAAAAAAATCAAAATAATACAAGCATTTTATTAGGTACCAAAATGGTACAAACAGTAGTGGAAGAACTGCCACAGGCGGCACCAATGGTGCCAGTGGCAGAGGCGGCATCAAAGGTGCCACTGCCACAAGCGGCACCCCATTTGTTCGTATTTTTCTTATTTTCGGATTTTATTACTTTCAAAAAATATACTATTTTCGTATTTTATTATTTTATATTATTTTAGTACATAATGTTTGAAATGTATTATTTTAGTGTATTTTTTATATAAATTTAGTAGAAAACCCTTTATTTTGGCCCTTTGTTCGTATTTTTCTTTTTTTCGGATTTTATTACTTTCAAAAAATATATTATTTTCGTATTTTATTATTTTATATTATTTTAGTACATAAAGTTTGAAATGTATTAATTTATTGTGTTTTTTTTATAAATTTAGTAAAAAATCCTTATTTTGGCCCTTTATTCGTATTTTTCTTATTTTTGGATTTTATTACTTTCAAAAAATATACTATTTTCGTATTTTATTATTTTATATTATTTTAGTACATAAAGTTTGAAATATATTAATTTATTGTGTTTTTTTATAAATTTAGTAAAAAAACCCTTATTTTGGCCCTTTATTCATATTTTTCTTATTTTCGGATTTTATTACTTTCAAAAAATATACTATTTTCTTATTTTCTTATTTTATATGATTTTAGTACATAAATTTTGAAATGTATTAATTTAGTGTGTGTTTTATATAAATTTAGTAAAAAACCCTTATTTTGGCCCTTTGTTTGTATTTTTCTTTTTTTCGGATTTTATTACTTTCAAAAAATATACTATTTTCGTATTTTATTATTTTATATTATTTTAGTACATAAAGTTTGAAATGTATTAATTTAGTGTATTTTTTATATAAATTTAGTAAAAAACCCTTATTTTAGCCCTTTGTTCGTATTTTTCTTATTTTCATATTTTATTACTTTCAAAAAATATACTATTTTTGTATTTTATTATTTTATATTATTTTAGTACATAAAGTTTGAAATGTATTAATTTAGTGTGTTTTTTTTTATATAAATTTAGTAAAAAAACCCTTATTTTAGCCATTTGTTAGTACATTTCATTGCTCTTCTAAGTTGTTTCAACTCCATTTTCACCATAAAAGTTGCTAATACGAAAACTTTTTATCCATATTAATTTAAAATATCTAAAATTCGAACAATTCAAATCTAAAATTTAATTGAAGTGAACAAAATCCTAAAATAATTCAAATCTTATATTCTATCCTAAAAATTTAAATGCGAAAATTTTACAACCTGGTTCAAATTAAACCACCCAAAACTAATTCAATATATCCAACCCAAAATAAACTCCAAGCTAAATCATCAAAACCTCTTGTGCAAATTAATTACCCAAACAATTAGTTTTACTTGTGAGTTTGTGACGAAATTTCTTGATATAATAAACTATTAGAGTTGTGGGACCTAAATTCCTATCAAAAAAATAATATAGTATAGGCTGCACAAGTGGAATCATATAAAACTACACTTCATTTATTTGATATTGATTATTGATTAGAATAATGTGTTTTAACTTTACTACACTGCTTCTATTTGACATTGATTAGAACAAGATTTTTCAACCTTTAAATAAATGTAGATGAAACTTTTTTTTGTATTATTCAAATTTGACATTAGTGAATTTTTTTTCTTCGATCCGTGATTTTTTCTCGAAAAGACTTCCACATAAATATTTAAGTATCTATTATTTTTTTTATTTTGTGATCATTCTATTCCTATTTTTTTACATTAGTTTTAATATAATCAAAATGATTGCAAAACCCAGTTGTCAATGTTTTTAGTCTGCTTCCGAATAAGTCACCGTTTACATTGAATTTGACTTGACTAGTGATGATGGCCACAACCCACAACAACCAGTTTTTTATACAAATAATACAAAAAATTTAAAAAATATCAAAATAATACAAGCATTTTATTATGTACCAAAATGGTACAAACAGTAGTGGAGGGACTACATAGGCAGCACAAATGGTGCCAGTGGCAGAGACGGCACCAAAGGTGCCACTGCCACAGGCAACACCCCCTTTGTTCGTATTTTTTTATTTAAAGGTTTCATCTACATTTATTTAAAGGTTGAAAAATCTTGTTCTAATCAATGTCAAATAGAAGCAGTGTAGTAAAGTTAAAACACATTATTCTAATCAATAATCAATATCAAATAAATGAAGTGTAGTTTTATATGATTCCACTTGTGCAGCCTATACTATATTATTTTTTTGATAGGAATTTAGGTCCCACAACTCTAATAGTTTATTATATCAAGAAATTTCGTCACAAACTCACAAGTAAAACTAATTGTTTGGGTAATTAATTTGCACAAGAGGTTTTGATGATTTAGCTTGGAGTTTATTTTGGGTTGGATATATTGAATTAGTTTTGGGTGGTTTAATTTGAACCAGGTTGTAAAATTTTCGCATTTAAATTTTTAGGATAGAATATAAGATTTGAATTATTTTAGGATTTTGTTCACTTCAATTAAATTTTAGATTTGAATTGTTCGAATTTTAGATATTTTAAATTAATATGGATAAAAAGTTTTCGTATTAGCAACTTTTATGGTGAAAATGGAGTTGAAACAACTTAGAAGAGCAATGAAATGTACTAACTATTTAAAAGATTTTATTTAAGTCATTCGGTTGTGAATTTTTTTTCTAAAATATGTTCTGCTAGCGAGCTCCAAATAATGATTCAATAATCGGTACAGTGGATCAGTACCCATTGACGAGTAGAAGAACATATCTTAGATCCAAGTCGGTTTTACAATCAATGTCAGAGATTGGAGATAAAAGTTGTTTAAATTTTAGTTCGCAGATACGTGACGTCCAAAGCTATTTTATGAAAAAAAAACTAAACTATAAAAAAGAACGGGAAAGAGAGATTTCAATTGGTGCAGGTAGTGCGAAAGAGAGCCATATAGCTAATAGTCCAGTGACTTAAATGAAAGCTTTTGAATAGTTCAATGACCAAATTGTAACTTTTTTTAGTTAAGTGACCAAACCAAAAACTTACTCAGTTTGGAGACTAATTGTGTAGTTTGCCTTTAAAATTTTCTAGAAAATAATTACAATGCAGAAGAGTAAAAATCAAAATGTTAAAATTATTCTTCATAAATTTGGAATTTAGTTCTTATATTTTTATTTCTAAAATTTAGTCCTTATATTTTCAAATTTCAAATTTTAATTCAACTATTAACACTATTATTATTTTTTAAAATTTAAGTTCATTACAAAAATATTTTTTTAGTTGCATTGCTACTAAGCTTTTTTTTTTTTAAATTTCTTTTCAAAATATCATACCAACAAATTCAACAAAAATGTTTATTGGATTAACATTTGGACTTAAATTTTAAAATATGAAGAGTAAAAAGACTAATTTCCTGTAAATAAAAGTATAATAGCTAAAGTTAGAATTTGTGAAGAGTACAAAAAACTTATGGCACATTTTAACCAAATAAAAAAAATGAAACAAAAGAACTCAAAATGATTGTAAAAAGAAAAAAATCCTAGTTACATTCGAAGTTTTTTTCGTTTTCTCTAACTTACCTTCTCTCTAAAAAGAGTAAGGTCTTGCTTGTTTTTTTTTTTTTGCGGTGCGGCCAATTTTTGCTCCGGTCGCCGCCAGCCAGCCACTCCTTTGCATGGTCTCTTAAGTATAATAAGCTCAAATCTCACTCCTTTTCCTCAGTTTCTAGTCATCTTATTTAAGGTGATGTCCTTTTTTTTTTTTAGGTTTGTTTCCTCCATAGCAAGCTCCGATCTCCTTGTTAGATGCCCTTGTTAGATGCCATAGTCGCTAGTTTTTTTCATTGGTTGGAGTTCTATTCGTTCTTGGGTTTTGTCGCACCAAACACCTCATTTAGTGGTTAAGGCCACTTTATGGCCAATGGATCTCCTCCATCAGCACTCCTCAACTAGCTTTCATGATGATTAACAATGTCTTTTTTGGGTTAGTTAATGCATGGATTCCTACCAGAGGCATTCGTGTTGATAACGGGTATGATCGCCGTGCTTCTTGCATTTCTAGCTACCTATGGCGATCCCTTTTTCTCCCCCTCCTGTAGACCTATGCATGGGTCAGATAGCCTACCCGGCTTAACTTGAGCTAGGCTTAGACAAATATTTTTTACACCTCGAGTCAGGCCAACCAAAATTCAATTTGAATAAAAAATATTTTTAATTTAAATTAATTATAAATATATATAATATCAATTTAAAATATATTTAATATTTTATTAATTTTTGAATAGTAAAACGTGTTTTTTGGGTGGATTGTGCCGAGCCTAAAACAAGTTAAGTTTGATTTTTTTGGAACCAGGCTTCGACCTAGCCTGACCAGTGAGCACATTTACCCCTCAATGATGGTGACCTTGAGTTCGGCAAGGGGCTAGGGTTTCTTAACAATATATGATATTAGGCTTGGGTATTTTTGGGCCCTTTGTTTGTTTGTTTGTTTTTATAATTTGTATCTTGTTTTGAGCCTTTTAGGTGTTGTACATGATCCATTCTTTAATGAATGCTAAATGTTGAAATAAATCATTATTTGAGGCTTGAACTTGGTAACAACTCTCATATTAGGGCTTGAACTTTTTTGAGTTCAAGTTAATTCTTAAACTTGATAATTGTTCTCATATTGGGGCTCGAAATGGACAATTGCTCCCACATTTTAGGCTTAAACCTGTTTTTAATCAAAGTTAATCATTGAACTTGACAATGGTTCCTATATTAGGGCTTGAACTTGAGAAATTGTTCCTATGATCTATACTTTAAGATTTTCAAGAAAATATTAAGGATTAACTTGGACAAAAAAAAGTTTAGGCCCCAATGTAGGAACAATTTCCAAATTTAAGGACTAGTTTAGATAATAAAAAATTCAGGCTCCAATATCAAAATAATTACCAAGTACTTCAAACCCAAAAAATATCGAAGCTAAAAATAAAAATGTGTGATAATCAAGCGTGAGGACTTCAAGCATAGTGACATAAGTCATCATTTTATCAAAGCAAATGCTTTATTTAAAAGAAAATTTAAAACTATTTTTCGGTGGAATAGGATTACATGATCACAAAATGATCAAGAGAAATCCGGTCACATATGGCCGAAGAAAAAGAGCCACACACTTCCAATAAAAAGAAGCCTGATACAACTTTGCATGGAAGGTCCCAATCGACCTAGATGATAATATCTTAAATGGTCTAGCTAATAAGGTCTTTCTTGGAAAATGTAAAATATTGATTTTAAGCATTCATGTTTAAATCTCATCATATCTCATTATTATATATCAACCTCTAATTCTAACATATGTAGTTTGAATGTGTATATTTAATTCAAATTATTCTCCATCTGTGTTGTAATGTTTTCTTTCTACTTTAAAATTGTTTCAACATGTATTTATATTTATATTATACTTATGATCACTCTATATTTGTATAAAATAAAAGCCACAGATAACCAAACCAACAAGGCCACAAGCAACCTACAAAACATGACAAAGATCAAGATACAAAAAAATGAAACTAATAAACCCCAATCCACAGTCTTTATCTCCAAGAAAAAGCATGGAAGAAGCAGCTCTCATCTGAGATCGGCTGATGATGGTGGTAACCGAGAACGCTTTCATGACAGTCAATAAATACCACTAAATTTTGCACATCCATATCCAAATTTTATTTATAGCGCATCACTTGCCTAGCATCTTCTTCGCTTGAACATAACCAGGTGAGCTCTAGCATAGTCGAATTAGGATCGGGTTACTCTTTGTTTTTCTGTTTTTTTTTGGTCTCCTTGTTCCCAAAGAAAAAATTCATGATCTGGCCCGACTCGCCAAGTTATACAGTGAATACATAATTCGAAATTATTATTTTTGAATATTCACAAATTCTCAAAGTTTTGTTACTTTTAAATATATTTCTACGAATTTAAATTTACAATGATACATATAAAGAAGTTCGTTCTATACTATATATCAATTGAAGATTCATGGTAATGACGGGGTGATCATGACCAAGATTGGGTAAAACATCAGTTTCATGTTTAAGGGTTTGTTGACGATGCAAGTGATGCGATGGTTGTTAAATTATGGTTTCATCAAAGCTCTGCTTCGTGGAATTAGCATTTCCAAATGCTCGAAAATGGTATTAATCGGATTTATTTAGAAGTAGAAAAAGAGTGTTGTCAATCATGGATTGAATTTTAATACAATTGACACAAAGGATTATAATTGTAATAATCAGTAAATTTATTTTTCTTTCAAATTAAATACTTGAAAAAGATTATGAGTAGAAATAAGACTTGTGTATATAACAACCTAACATTAAAGTTTTTGACACACAATTCCAAAATTTTCACTTAAATCTTGAAAAATCATCATCTAGTGAAATTGTGATTTTGACCCCTCAATTATATTCAAATTATTTTAATTTGATATAATAACTATAATAAATAAAAATAAAACTCAAATTTAAAATCTCGAAATTTATAATATATCAATGATTGGCAATTAAACCAAATAATTAACACTCTTAAGTATTAAGATAGAAATTTTGAGATGATTTTTTCCCTTAAAAGATTATTTTAAACTTTAAAGTAACTAATTAGATAATGGTATTAATTATTTAAAGTAACTAATATATATATAACAATTAAATTCCAAATTTAAATATAATAAAAAATCTAAATTATAATTAGATTGAAAAACTGTATACCTACCCTTAATGATAAAAGGATAAGTATTTGATACACTGGCGTAAATAATATAAAAAAATGACATGTCTATTTTTTAAAAAAATATATATATCAATAATTTATTATACCTTTAGGGAAGAAGTCATAATTTTTTTAAGAAGGGCCAAAATTAAATTATAATTTTTACGATAGTAAAAATATAAATTTTAAAAAATTAAATCAAAATTTTATTATTTTTAAAGGAGTCAAAGAGTAATTTTATCTTTATTAATTTAAAATTTTAAAGGGTCAATTTCTATTTTAGATGGAGACTAACCCCTACCAACTACCCTAGATTCATCCCTATATATCTCTATAGGATACTTATATATACTTTAACCAAAAGAAAAATTGGGCGAATTGTCGAAACCATTTTTTTGGAATTTGAAAAATGGGTATCGATTTTGAAAATAGAAATGGGGAGTTCCCACCGACCTTTATTGAAGGTGTGATCGGATCACCTTGAAAATAATTTTAGGTCTGTGAATTTTGAGAAAACAGGTTCGGGAGTCGATTACGCACGAGGAAGGGTTAGCACCCTCGTGACGCCCAAAATTGGTACCGATTTGATTGTTTAATGTCTTAATGTTGAAATTTTGAGAAGATTTTAAAATACAATCTTTTTATTTTGAATAAAATGAATTAGATGGTGAGACTCACTTATTTCAAAGAAATAAATCGTCACACTCAGTAAGTTAGAGTGCAACATTTTAAATCCTCAAAATTAAGTTTATCTATTGACTTTTAAAACCTATGCACTTTGAGAAGGACGTCCGATTATTTGGGTTAAATGAAAGAAAACAAAACCTAATAAGTTAGGGTTCGATTTCACCAAATTCTCAAATATCGAACATTGCCTCTCTTTTTTAAATCCTCGTCTCGAGAAAATAACATGTCATATCCAATGCGTTAGGACACAACGCGTCAAATTCTCGAGAATGAGCCTCTATTTATGCGTTTTGATTAAAGCATATTCTCGATTATTTAGATTCAAGGAAGAGAATTGGAACCCAATACGTTAGCGCTCAATTTTCGAAGATTCCAAATGTCGAGTATTTGCTTTATTTGGAAAGTTTTTTGAATAAAACAATTTTGATACTTAAACGACATTAGACGTAATCTTTTAAAAAAAACGATTGAATAATAATATACAACGCGAAAGGATAATTCATAAACCACAATATATGTTAATGAACACAAACAATCGATAAATACCAATAAACAATGTCATACACATAAAGGCACTAATCTCACATCACATATAAATATTACGTCGACATACAAAAGATAAATGAGTTAATAGTCGATTTTAAAAGAAATACCAAGCACCGTAACATAAATTAAAGAATGAATAGCATAAAAGAAAATAAATTTGGAATCATCAACGTATAAATAATAAATTATACATAATTTCAAAATAAATGATTATTATGAAAAATTTAAAATAGATTAAAATAAAATCAAAATGAATACTATACGAGACGGTAACACAAATAAATTTTAAAGTAAATGTTGCATAGGATGAAAATCAAAGTAAGTAACATACTAAAGAATATGCATTAGTCCAAATAAGTATCATATATTAAATAATAATCTTAATACAAATAATAGTATACATAATAAAATATACAAAAAATCAAAATAAACAAGATGTATGATGAAATAGTGTTTAAAAAGTTATATATATATATACACGGGAAATTTTAAATAAAATAAATTAAAATAAACTAATTTTAAAATAACATATAAAATAAATGACTTAAACTAAATAGTATATAAAAATACATGAAAAAAAGTATTGAGTTTTTACAATTCTATAAAAATTACAGGATAACAAATAGCTAAATAAATTAATAAATAAAGCTTAAACAATTTAATTGAGTAAATAGGGATTAAACTGAATTTAAAACAAATTCAGAAAGAGAAAACGAAAATAAAACAGAGTTTGGGGGCAAAATGAAGCGCATGAATAACGTGGGGGACTAGTTGGGACATATTCCCCATCCTTCAAAACGCATAGAGCAGTATGGGCCAAAACGAGACAACATCAAAAAGGCAGGGCAAATTTATAAAATAAAGGAAAACTGGATTGAAACAACGAAACAAATCAGGGGGATTAATGGCGCAAATATTCCCTCAGAGACCCAAAACGCGCGGGTCTGGCCACGCTCGGGTCGGGTCATCGGTTATGGCCATTAAACGATGTCGTTTTGGAGTCACTGTGACAGACTCTAAACGGCGCCATTTTAGAACTGTTATAAAACCTTAAAAAATACCCTAAATGCTATTCAGCCGTCTCCATTCACAAATCAAACTAAAAAAAACCTAAACCATCTCCTCCTGCATGCGCCGCTCTGTGTATCGTCCATTCAAGGACTCTTCGGACCTAGCCCACATTCCGATGACGATGGAGAGGGCAAGGACCCGACCACAAGGTAACTTCCCTCCCTTTTAATCTTTGTTTTTCATTCTTTTATTCAAAAATGAATCAAAACCAAAACCGAAAAGAAAACCGAAAAAGAAAAAAGGAAAAAGAAAACGGAAGAAGCAAGAGAGCGATTCAAAAATCACCTTTTTGATTTTTTTGTATTGATTTTTCTGATACAATATGTGTGTTTTTTCCCCCTCCTTTACAAAATCTGGAAATATGGCTTTATAACCGAAACAAAATCAATCCAAAAATACAACCAATATCTTTTTTTTCTTTTTGCCTGTCTGCTTGTGTGCGTTTGTTGCATTGCTGCGCAGGTACAGTCGTACGAGGGCTATGCGTGGAGAGGCAGGCGCGCGTGGGAGGAGCGCGCTCGTATAGAGGCTCGGGCTCACGCACGAGAGGGGGGCTCGTACTCGATTGCGGCGCGGCAACTGCTGCAACCTGCTGGGGTTTTTTGGTGTTGGGCCTAATCCAGTTTAGGCCAATGTTGTAACCAGGTTAAGTTTAGCTGATTTGTAATTAGGGTAGTGGAATCTGGGCTTGTTTTTGTAATTGGACTTTTGGACATTTTTTATTTTTATATTGGTTTTATTTTACTAACGGGCCGGGCAAATTGAGCCTATTACACGAATGAATAGCAATGGGAATATTGATGTGATAATTTCCATTTTATTCATTGTGTGATAAAATAAATATAATATATAAATGTCTTGTCTTATATGAGTGGGAAAAGGCAATTAATATTCATCCAAATTAAACATAGATGTTGAAATAATCCAAGACCCAAAAGACACCGAGTCTCTCACGAAGTTATTGCAAAGCTTTTGGTAACAGTGTAGAGTGAGCCAAAATAATCAACCACCACATTACTTTCGCCATAAATCTGTTGTTCCTAAGAGCTGACAAGCGGCAGCTAATCCTATAATCAACCCCCACTAATAATTAAAGATGCACCCTTTTTAGTTAATTCTAAATTCATTTTGATTCAATTTAATCATAAAAATTAATAATCATAGAATGTATCATTATGTTTTGGGTTTACTTAAACTCTCTAAAACTTTCAAGGGTTCAATCAAAACTTTTAGAAAATTTAAAGATTTAATTAGAATTTTCAAAAAAATTTAGAATTTAATAAGATTTTTAAAAAATATTAAAAGGATTATTGAGTATTTCGGGGTTTAATTAAAATCTTTAATACTTTTTAAAGGCTCTATTAGATTTTCTTTTTGAAATTAAGACTTAATTAAAATTTTAAAAAATATAATTAACTTTTTCCAAAGTTTTGGGGGTGGGAGGGGCCAAAGCCCCTTCTGCCTCTAAGGAGATTTCCTAAAAGTTAATAATTTAATACAAATTAATCTAAACTCGGACAAATAAGTTAAAATTATTTAAATATAATGTGATTAGAACTCAAAATTATAATAATTTAAATGATCACAAAGTAGAAATGATTCTAAAATTTTAAAAATTAAAATCTATTTACCCATGGCCATGGTAGGTTTAAGGTAAAATAAACCAACCCTTTAAATTAAAGCAAAACCTAATAAGTTTTGGGAGAAAAATAAATGGTTTTTGCAACCTTTTATTACTTTGCTGTCATAATCTACCATAACTCAATAACCTTTTCTTGCGATTAAAAGTTGTAAAATTATGAAAGAATTAATTTATGAAAATTGCGAGTTTTTATATTTTTTATTATCTGTTTGTCTTATTATTTGACCAATATATCTTAATTATTTATTTACATTTTTTTTAATTTTAAGCGACAAATCTCGAAAGTATAATTGAAAATAAGATTAATTCAAGTAAGGATAATTTTAAAGAATGCTAGTTTTGGGTTAGTAAAATTAAGTAAAGACTATTTTGAAGATCTTTTAACATGATCAAGTTTTCTTATTAAAGATATTCGTTTTCTTTAGAAGATTACAACAAGAAGATCTAGACAAGTTTATTCCATCTTGAAGACTATATCAAAGATTATCTTTAAGGAGATAACAATTTACATTGATTGTAGTTTTACTGGCCATTATATGTTTGATTTATGGAGGATACAGGGATCGTTTATTTTGTTCAGTTAGAAACTTATTTTTGTGCAATTTTGATGTAAGTATTGTTTATTTTGCAATTAAACTTGCATTTAAGGAGGAAAGTATTAATGGGAGAATGATTTATATTGTGTATAAGAGAAATGTTGCAATTTGATCAGTAAATTAAATCTAAATCATCTCTCGTACAAATTAACTTATAATTGATTATTCTCTAAGTAAAACTTAATTGACTGTATAAATAAACTCCTATGTACATTTCTATTTGTATAGTTAGTAGTAATCAACTTAACCATATCTAACATTCAATAAGCTAAATTATGTAGGAAGTCAATGAGCCTTTCCACCAATGGGAAAAGTTATAGACCCTACATTTTAGATACCAACGTTGATGATAATTAATGGTAATTAGGACCAAAGTAATTGAATTTAGCTTTGAAATAATTTTAGAATCATTCAATTCGGAGTTGGAAACCCCACTTTTCACAATCAAATTGAAAAAAAGAAAGAAAGAAAAAGAAAAAGGGAAACAAGTTGAGTATATAACCAATAAACATTGGATGCTTTTCAGAAAAATCTGGCAATTAGTAATTAAATTCCAAAAAAAGCAAAACGTATTATTTAGATCTAATTAATAATGAAAAAATTAAAATGAAAAAATTAGACTAAATTGTGAGTAATGTAATTTAAACACAAAAATACATCAGATTAAAAATACTAGCTAAATACAATTATTTATCATAGTGTTATCATCAATTTTGTATTGGTGTTGACTTAATTTGTGACACCAACTCAACAAAAATATTATTAATACTATAAATTCTATCACACGCGTATACTTGTGTAAAAGTAACATAAATAAACAATAAAACGTATGGTTTGGAACTAATTATACAACTGATGTAGATAATAAATTATGTATATTAAAACAAAAATGTATAAAATATATTAAAAGAAAACTTTAGTTGAGTGGTAAATATAAGGTTTTAACAATCCAATTAGTGTGAGTTTAAATCTAACCATATCCATATTTTAATTGGTTTTTGTTAAAATGAAAAGACTAAAATACATTCGAATAATATAACTTTTTTTCTAATTATGGAAGAACATTCTTATAATTTCTTGACCAAGTTGGTGACCCAGTTGAGGGTGACACCAACTTAGTCAAGGCAACCGGGTCACCAACTCAATCAGAGGCTTAATAAATAGTATAAATATATACAATATATATACTTATTAAAGTTTCGTAAACTAAAATTTGTTTTAGCTGAAATGGTAAAAGAAAAAGTTTTATATGCATAGTATATTTTGTTCAAACCTCAATACAACTTTTAATTTTTTATAAAAATATAAAAAAATCACAAAATTATATAACTTAATTTGCAAATAAAAAAGTTTTTGGTAGTTCTTTAACTGAGTTGGAACCAGGTTGATGGGTAACATCAACTCAATAATTTTTTTTTTATAAATAATAAGTATAGATATATAACAAATATATCACTTAAGGTTTCATAGAAAAATAAAAAAAAAATGTTTTAGTTTAAACAAGAAATGGAAAAGTTTTATATGTTGGTGTTCTTGGTTCAATTGTCATTATGAATTTTTTTTTAATTTATAAAAATATAAAAAGACAAAAACACCCATATAATCATTTTACTTACGTAGCAAATAAAATAAATTTTTTTGTAATTCTCCAATTGAGTTGGAACCTAGTTGATTTATTGGTTGTTACTTTTTTATAATTAATAAATCATACTGTCGAAATCATGTAAAATTTCAATTAATTATATTTCTTCAATAATAAATTTGTATATTAGTCAAAGACTTAAAGTGGTTGTTTTTTTTAATCACATAGTTTTGGGAATATAAAGGTGAAAAAATAAATGAAATAATAAAGAGATTGGATTTGAATATTGATAAAGACAGTAAAATGAGAATTAGATGAAATAATAAATAATAGCAAGTAGGCTAGTGTTGTTTCGATGTTTACCATTAAAAGGGAAATGCAACTTTTTACCAGAAATATTAGATTCCTATTTAAAATGACAACCCAAAAGTTGGAAATTCCCGTGTCAATCCAAAACTTCCAACACCTAATTAATTAATTCATTCACTGCCCAAACCTTCTTTACCATAAAATTTTGGTTTAATTCTATTTTCAGTCCCTCAAATATTTCGGATTAGTTTTTAAATAATTTAAAATTTCTAGTATGATTATCAGTACCATTAGTTTATTTAATCAAAATGGTTTGCATATGAAATTAATATAGCTGATAGTAAGTAATTTTTTTAAACTTCCATCAAAATTGTAAGAAAGCTTCTAGTGTTCCAAAATCTTCACTTCAATTTTCGTTCCTTTTTTAACTTCTTTTAAAATTTGCTTACTAAAAATGTGAATAATTAGACTAATATTTTTAAATAAGAAAAGATAAAAAAAATGATAGTTTAACGTTTTATATATACTAGTTTCTAATGGTACAAGCATTATATGTGATTTTACGTGTTTAATTTTTTATAAATTAAAAATAAATAATATATTATACATAACATAATTAATGTAAATAATATTTACAAGGAGAAGCATATTTTTGTTTGATTCAAGTTCAGGTGCCAGCCCTTTAGGAGAAGATAGTGTTGATCATAATAAAGAGGATGATGCTTTGAATCATAGTAATGTTGTTGTTAACTTCGACAATAATGTTATTCTTGTGAATGATGATGATAATGATGATAGCGATAACCTTACTCCTTTTGAAACAGACACTATGATGGCTGCAATGTCCGACGATCTTCCTTCTATCCCCTCATCCTTATCTGCTTCAAATAATCAAGCTTTAGCCATTATCTCGCGCCCAATCAACCTTGGTTTTAATCCCTTATAATCCCTATTCTGGAATTTGGTTCATTCGCAACAAATATAGAAATTGATGATTCCATTTGAGCCCAATTCTCTACCCTGTTTACTAGAGCCATAGATTAACTTCAACAATGGTGGGCTAATAAACAATTTGAACAGATTGAAGGGCTTATAGCTAAACTCCCTACTCATTTTCTACCCAGAAATGTCTACCTCAATCCCAAAGCTTATGTAATGGCTTCAATCCAACCTACTGATAATAGACTAAGATTCATTAGACTGCCAAACACTGAAGTCACCTTCACCAATTGTCGTTTCCTACTTGATGACTCTTTTGACCAAGCAGAATCCTATCATATTGGTGCTTTGCGAGGAATGAAATATGACTACCCCCGACAATTTTCCCTCTCTGAATACTTTCACAAATGCAAGGATTCTTGGAAACTTTGTTTCAATTTTGTTAACTTTGCTCTTTATGTTGATGACCAAAATATTGAAGGTTTCCTTGAGGATATTAATATTGAAACCACTGTTGCTTCCAATCCTTTTGATACTGCTAATCTTGATAGAGAAAATACAATTCTTGTGATCGAGTTGGAACCTAAAGATGTCTTAAATCATAAGAACTTCAATCCTCACGGATTGTCTCAACAATTTCCAAGCGAAGGTGGCTATAGCTTGAATCAAGAATATGACTCTGATGCCTCCTGGGATCAATCTAAACCAAGGAAAAGGTGTACTCTAGAAGTTTCTGATTAGGATGCCCTCTTTAGTTGATCTCTTTGAAACTGAAGCAAGCATGGAAGCTATGACCATTGTTAACTATTCCTTGAAGGTTTATTCCTAAAAAAGAGTCCTCCTCCTACTCGTAGAAGATGTCCCCCCGGAAGATGAATTGAATTCCAACATACCCTCCCAAGTTGTTGTTGTTGATGCTCCTTCTCAACATTTTCAAAATCTTATCGTTGATGATCATATTGTAGCTTTCAACTTGCAATCCCCCTGTCCCTTCGTTAGTTGTGTTCTGGTGCCCTACGTGTAGTATATTCAATTCATATACTTGTATTTTTCAAACAAATTGGTTTAATAATAAAATTAATTAATTACATTAATACCTTTTGTATTTTTCCTCAATTATTTAGGCACGCAAAGCAAAATGGAAGCAAATATTGGCTTACTAGTTATCTAACATCTAACTAATACTAAGTGGTATTATGTGATCGAATTGTAATACGGAAAGACAACTTGTATTAGTAGATGAATCTAAACATGTCCTTAGTCTAATCAGAAATGAGTAAACTGATTGAAAGATTAATATGCCTTCTATCAAGTTCAATTGGGGAGAAAATTTATTTTGAGTATCGGAGTGGATGACCCCCAAAAGATAGAGACATAGATGTGACCAACTGAATTAACAATACATCGGATAGGACCCGTATAGAATAGATCTTTGATTCGTTTATGGATTTATTCACTTGTGACATACATAGTGTGGTATAACTTATTCTTGAGTGGATGATGAACTATGTATGTGTGACTCATATACTTTGATGTAAGTAAAAGCCTAAGTTCAAATAGATAAGAAATCAAAAGCTGGTTTGTTGAGCAAACGACTTCTACAGTATGTAACATCATTAAAAATAGTGGAATTCATAGCTTAGGAAATAGGTAAATGATATCCTCTCATTGGCATTACAAGAAAGATGAAAAGTACATATGGTCATGATAAATGACATTATTACTATTTGATAGTAATTGACTTTTCATGAAGAAAGATATAATGGTTACCATAAGATAAAACATGATAATATTAGGAGAACAGATTTATCCCAAAGAGATTAAGGATATCCTATAAGGGTAGCACACTTATGACAAGGAAATTGGATGAACATTGATTAAGTAGCTTTTGTAATGGTATGTAATAAGGGAGAGCTCAGTCATGATACTATAGTGGAATTACTTCATGACTAAATAAGTTTATGATTAATAGGTGAAATGTTTGAACTTAATTATAAATTATTTGAGCCCTAATGACATATGTTCAATTTTTCCCTCCGCTAGCTCGTTGAAACCAGAAATGAATTGTATGTAGAATCAAATAAACATAAATAAATAGAACTGATAAAGTCAGAGAAATGGGTCACATTCCCAAATGAATGTGTTTTCTCACTGAGTATAGAAATGACTTGAGAATTAATTTAAGTTTTTTGAATTATTATTTAATTAATAATTGAAGTTTGAAGATGGAATTAAATTAATTAGTTTTTGTGAATTTGTTGAATATGAAACTTAAATCTATTTTCTCATAGATGCTTTTACAGTAAAGTTGCCATGACTTTTAATGAAATTAGAATTGAGTTGAGAAAATTATTGAATTGGAAATTTTAATTTATCCAAATAAATTGATTAATAAATAATATTTATTTGATCCCACCTCGAAAATCAGCGAATCTGAGAAGGTGAGTAAAGTAGGTATGTAAGCTGTTGGCACATTGTGGTAACATAATCCACCACCCTATTGACCTGATGGCAAGTTAGAGTATTGTCGCATACTAGCGTTAAAGCATCTACCTATTAGCGGTATATAAGGAATTGATCGTATGATGTTTCCAAGAGAAGAAAGATTACACCCAAGAGAGTGTGCGTCTATGAATGGGGTACGCCCTTGAGTTTTCCTCTAACAACTCTGGAAATCTTAGTATAAGGAAAAGAGAGCTGGAAAATGAGCTCATGGCAATCCAATCAGAGCTTTCCTCTAACAACTAATTGGAAAGAGAAAGGTGAAATCGAAAGGATCTAGCACAACTGGAGGTACAAGAACACCTTTATTGGTTGAAAAAATCTAGACTACAATGGCATTATTCGGGAGGCGGAAATACTAAATTCTTCTACTTAACCACTAAGAAGACAAGAGTGGTTAATATAATTGAACACATCTTTGACCCTTTCTCTAATTATTGGGTTAATGAGCTTGACTCCATCAAACAAGGTTTTATTAATTATTTTATCAATCTTTTTTAGAGGCCTCCTAACCACGTGCATGCATGCATATAAAACAAATGATTTTATAAAGCAAATTTAAAGTGTGGTTTTACTGCAAGTGTATAGGTCAGTTGTAATATTTATAGTTCCAATGGAGTATGAAGTATTCCAAGGAGTCGGACCCAAAAGAGATGGCGATTGAGTGATAAATAGAGTACACTATAGAGTCTAAGTGGCTACTAGTATGATTTTATAGTACAAAAAATCATAACAAGAAAGTTTTGCGAGAAAATTAAATATGCAAATATAAGGACCAAATTATAAAGAGTGGAAAACTATGAGGTTAACCAATAAATGACTAATGGTGGTCGGTTGATTTTGATTTGGTTCGTCGGTCTTTGAATGAGGGATTTAAATCGCTTAAATTACTAAGTGACTCAATTTTATCTCTCGATCTCAATTTTACCAACTTGGACAAATTAATCTATTTTATCTCTTGATCTCACCTGTTAATCGGGGGCTAATGAATTGGTGCACAACAAGATTACCTCTCAAACTCACTTTTCTAGATATTCCCTTAGGGGCATTAATTCCTAAGTTTTTAGGTCTATTCGATTTAGTCCAATTTATTATAATTTCGTCCCCTGTCCAAAAAATTAACTTACCCATATCTCCATCAACCAACCCCCTTTAAGGTTTAGCTAATCATGCTAAAAATAAAGCTAATGGACATGAAAATGAAAAGCAAAGAAGCCCTTAAAGTAAAGATTAAGAAAAAGATAAAAGTTTGGATTTTTATGTAAGAAAACTTAAAGAACATGAAACTAAAGGCATTCAACAAGAAAATCTAAAGCAATAAACATAAAAGGAACATACTTTAGCCAATTTAAAGTAAAAGAAATTGAAATGTATTAAAATAAAACTAGAAATGTTTTACAACCAAGGTATAGGGACTGAAAGTGAAAATAAACCTAAGCTACAGTGATAACTAACTTAACTAACACTAAGAACACTAAAAACAAGAATGAAGTGCAGAAAAATAAACTTTAAAATTAAGAAAAGAGAAGAGAAAATAAAAACCCAAGAAAATTTA
The DNA here is from genome assembly GCF_007990345.1 of Gossypium hirsutum. NCBI lineage: Eukaryota > Viridiplantae > Streptophyta > Magnoliopsida > Malvales > Malvaceae > Gossypium > Gossypium hirsutum. The sequence continues at coordinate 23,226,480 of NC_053442.1, read as the reverse complement.
CAGCAAAACTAAGAGAAAACCTAGAGAAACTAAAACTAAAAACTAAACTAATGTGTGTCTCCTCTCTCCTCAGCCACAATTGGTTGTTTTAAGCTGATGGCTGATGAAATTTCGTAGCCAAAATTGCCTTTACACAGGTCTTGTGTGATTGGTGTGTCAGGTGGATAAAGACTACCCTTTTGTCCAACTTTGTCCCCTCATGATATTGGTATTGTGATACCCAAGTAGAGGATATCATGATACCTTGGTCAATTTTGAACATGGGGGTCTTCTTTGAGGGTGGATATCGCGATACCCAAAGTGGATATTTCTATACCACTGAAGGGTAGTCTCCAATCATGAAGTCTATTAGAGGTATCGTAATTCCAATGTTTAGATATCGTGATATCCTTTCCTTTGGTGTCATTTTCACTAGTTTTCAACCTCTAACATGTCCCTATACCACTCAACCACATGTTAGGGCCCTCAATAACACTATTGGGAAAATTAGGTCACAAAAATGAGTAAAGACGAGACATTTACACTTATTAACTTAAAATTTAAAAAATACAAAAAACTACGAAAAAGATGCTACTTTGCTTGAGAATAAGTTCCTTAAGTATACCAGGAAAACTTAATTTTCCATATCAAATTATGGCAAATCATCGCTCTTAGCTAGGAATCTCCTCTCGATCTCATCCTAAACTAAAAGATACCATCTAAGCTCTCTTCTCAGTCTCACCTAGGCATATAGATCTCCTCTCGGTCTCACTATTTGACATAATTATATTGAACTATCTAAGGATAAACTCTGCTCTCGGTCTCATTTATCTAGATTTTCCACTAGAGGCGTCAATTCTAGCGTATTAAGCATTTCGATATAATCGAACAATCAACTAATCAATAATAAACATTAACTTTAACTAAAAAATAACCAATCAACCAACCATCAAACAATTTAGCACTTAATAAAGCTTAACAGCCAAATAGACATTTCATCAAACAATTTATATGCACAATATAAAGATAAGGGTAAGAAATGCTTGTTTAGATGTGAAAACCAATAGAACCCAATAGCTTGATCCATCTTCATTTACAAAAATCTTCAACAAGACAGAAAGCAACAAAAATAAAATCTATTCTAAAAAGAAAAGGGAAAACCTAATCTAAAAATGAAAAAGAAAAAAGAAAAGAACCCTAACCTAAAACTATGAAAACTAGAGAAAATATTATTAACCAACAAAATCTTAAAATCTAAGGCTTATAATGCAATATTTGTAGTCCACAAACATTTAATCTAACAATGACCATTATTCCCTTAAATGAAAAAAATACTTAAGCTTGTTGGACATAAAATTGCCCTTGCAATTTTTATTGGTATCATGATACCCAAAACCGTATCGAGCTTAGACATCTTAAGGAGTCTTGGTATTGCGATACCCATCATTGGAGTTGGCCTTAATTTTCTTTACTTCATCACTATCTAGGGTATCACGACTTCCATGACCTCAGTGTCGTGATACCCACTCTGAATGAGGTTTTCTTCGATTTTTGGTCACATCGTATCTCTACACCAACTCAATCACATTGTTAGGTTTCTCATTGCACGGTTGGCCAATTTAGGTCTCAAAATGGTATAAAACTAAACAAAAACATTTAGTAATGATTAAAACTAAAAATTGACAAATACATATAAAAGATACTTAAATTTCTTAAGCATAAGCTCCCTAAGTGTATTGGAGAGCCTAATTTGATGTATCAAATTACAACAAATCACCTGTAATTATGTCGACACTGATAGATATCTCATGGTGAAGCAATTCTTCTAATAATTACAAGAAAAAGCCTTCAATTAGTACATTGATCTTAAGCCTGGAATGATTATTAGTTGGGATTAACTTGAGCAAGAATTTCTCAATCTATTCTACAACACTTGTCACATAATTAGCACATTTGAACTTACAAACTTATGCCAATGGAAAGATAAGTCAATCATTAATTACATATACTACAAGATGAATCTAAGTTTAAATTGCAAAGAGAAATTATTTGGGTCCTTTGCTAATGCTACATTCTTCAGGGCATCCTAAAGTCCTATGAATAATTAGATACTCGAGCTCATGACATGGAGATAAGTACGAAAAATTATGTGGATTAAGAATCTTCAGATTAAGAAATTCAAAAGGGGGGAATTTGAGCTGATAATGATGTTGGGATCTAGTACCCTTAGTGTAGTTATTACGTCTATGTATTTGTAATTTTTTGAACAAATTGGTTTCATAAAAATCCATCATTATGATTTTAATATCTTTTGTACATTGTCCTTAGGCGGTTTTCGCATGTAAAGTAAAATGAAAGAAATTATTGACTTATTGATTGTCTAATGTATAATTAATACTAAGTTGCATTATGTGGATGGATCATAATGCGAGAAGACAACTTGTACTAATAGAAAATCTTAACACATCCTTAGCCTAATTGAAATTAAGAAAGTCAATTGAAAAACTAATATGTCATCTATCAAGTCTAAATAAGGAGATACCTTGCCTTAAGTATTAGAGCAGATGACTCTTAAAAGGCAGAGACATAAGTGTGACTGTCTAGACAAACAGTGCATTAGATAGGACCCCAGTAGAATAAATTATAGATTCGTTTATGGATTTATTCACTTGTGACATTCATAGTATGACTTACCTTAATCCTGAGTAAGTGATGGAATATGTGCGCGTGACTCACATGCTCTGATGTATTGATAGCCTGAGTTCAATTGGTAATAGGACCAAAAGTTAGCATGTTGGGTATATGATTGTAGTAGAAAAAATATATGTTTTCTCCCTACTTATTGTTTAAATTGTTCCCATTTACTTACCCTTAGCATATATTTTAGCATGATCAGTTTAGTAAATTGCATTTTATAACTCAGTGAATCCTAGCCTATTTCATCTTTAATTTTGCTATATTTCTACACTAATGTCGTTACATGAGTTAAATCCAGATTACGTCCGAAATTGTCACCGCAGTTGACAGATATCTGTAATGTTGCTGCACAAGTTAATTTTAGATGGTATTCAGAATTGTTTCCGTAGTTGACAGCTGTCTGATAAGAGCCAACCATGAGTGAGCTGTCCAATCTAGTGTAACTATCCTATATGAACAAGGATAGAAGAATCCAGAGAGAAAGACACCTGTACTCTTGAGAAAAACATAAAAGGATAACGTGAAAAGAATGAAAGGAGGATTCCTGATGAAGAGATCTAAGTGCAGAACAAGGGGAAATGGATAGATTCAATCGAGTAGCCTAGGAATAGTATTCTCCATTCGATTCTTTCTCATTTCTTGAAAATGCTAGTGATTATTCTATGTTTTCTACTGTATGGAAGTACAATGAATGCATTGTTAAATGTTATCTTATTAAATATTATTTTTGTTGTTTAATCTTGGGGGTTTGAATCTTCTAAACACGGAAGAGTTATTGCAATCACTAACACTAGAAGCTGCAGTGACAGTTTGAGCTAATAAGCTTTTCAGCTGAAGTTGAGTAAGGACTAAAGGACTTTAGTCCACTTGTTCTTAATAGTGCCCCATTGCCATCATCGGAAGGTGAGGTTAATGTGCATGGTTAAGTCTCAGATTAAACCAAATAGTGGCATTTGGTAAGATATACATTAATTTTATTGCATCGACAATCACCTATCTTTTATACCTTGTGAACACTTAGTATTCTGCTGAAGATTCATGTTGAGTATCCCAATTTATCATCATCATATTTTATTTCAATGTTTTCAAGTTATTTTTCTGACAACTATCCTCACAATTTATCTCATTTCTATCTAGATATTGCACCGACATTAATAGACAAAAGACAGCCATCCTTGTGGGATCGATATCCGACAGACTCACATTTGTCTACTATATTTGCATTAACAGTGTACGCTTGCACATTATTGCTATGATGTTATTAGTCAATCAATTTTTTCGCGCCCTTACCGGGGATGATGTTTGTTTGATGTTTATTTTTGTTCTTGTGTGTCTTTGTACTTTGTTTCCCTATATAATATTTAGTATTCACTAACTTGTTTTTTCTTTGTTCCTATTTTTCAATTTCATCTTAGGTGTTTTATGACTTGAAGCAATTCAGATTTTCTTGCCGAATTTGATCCAAAAATTGAAAGAACTATTCTGAGATGGCTTCGAGAACAAAGAAATATGGATTTACCAAGAGACAATGCAGTTATACCCCCGATACAAAAGCAAAACAATCATAACCCAGTGTTGCCACAAAATGCTTACATCCACAATAGAACCATACGAGATTGTGTAGTACCTATTTTGGATGATCTACAACCAGGATTTGTTAGACCAGCAATTCAAGCTGAGAACTTTGAACTCAAGCCAGTGATGTTTCAAATGTCGAGCTCCAATGGCCAATATGTTGGACTACCACATAAAGATGCGAGAGAACATATTAAATCCTTTTTATTGATCTGTGCTTCCTTTAGTCAACAAGGCGTTCCTGATGATGTCTTAAAGATGTAATTATTTCCCTATTCCTTACAAAGGAGAGCTCGTACTTGGTTTCTTGAACTATCTGCTGGATCAATCACTTCTTGGAATGCTCTCGCCACACAGTTTGTGTTGCAATTTAACCCACCAAAAATGAATGCTCGTCTTTAAAACGATATTACTACTTGCCATCAGCTAGATGATGAAAATCTTTACACCACATGGGAACGTTATAAGTCTTGGCTTCGACGTTGTCCCATGCACATCATTTAACTAGAAACACAAATTGAGATTTTTTATAGTGGTTTGAATTCACATACAAGGAATCTTAGCGACGCATCAGCCAATGGACCGTTACTGGATTGTACTTACAATAATGTTGTGAGAATTCTTGAAGAATTGCTCAAAATGATTACCAATATCCCATCTCTAGAGCTGCACAAGCAAAGGCTACTCTAGGAGTCATTGAATTGGATGCAATATCCGCGTTAAGTGCCCAAGTCTCTTCACTCACAAACATGATTAAAAATATGCAATGGACGAGTGACTTTGCACCTATACAGGTTGCTCAACAATTGGATATTCTTACCTTTTGTGGCAAAATTTGTGGTGACAAGCATAGTTATGAAGATTGTCCACAACGTGCAAAAAGTGCATGTTATGTCAGTATTAATTGCAACAACTCTTATGGAAAATCTTCCAACAACTCTGCACGCAACGAACAGTTGGGACAATTGTTCAAGGAAATTCATCTTCTATTCAAGCATTGGAGGCACAATTGGGTCAGCTTGCTTCAAATCAGAATACTCAACCATAAGTCTCCTTACCAAGTGACACCGAAAACCCCAGCCCGAAGGGAAAGAGCATTGTAAAGCTATCACTCTTAGGAGTGGTAAACAAACTGGTGAGCCAGCTATTGATTCTACTGTAACATCCCCAAATATTGATGCTGAAGAGCTTGTTGATATACCAAACAAATAAGTACCACCAACTGTCGCTCATATGCCTTATATTCAACCCTCAAAATTGTGGACGCAACCAAAGGTATCGCCACAACTGGATGCCTTTCCACCTATACCATTTCCACAAAGATTCAAGAGGAATGAAAATGATAAACAGTATCAACAGTTTCTGGATACACTGAAACAACTACAGACCAATATTCCTTTAGTGGATGCTCTGGTACAAATTTCGAGTTAGGGGAAGTTTATGAAAGACTTCTTATCCAAAAAGAAAAAAGCTCACTGATGTTGAAACTATTACACTCACAGAAGGCTGTAGTGCTGTCTTGACTAACAAGTTACCCCCTAAATTGAGAGATCCTGGCAGCTTTACCATTCCATATTTGATTGGCAATCAATATTTGGGCAAAGTTTTATGCAATTTTGGAGCTAGCATCAACCTCATGCCACTATCTACTTTTAGAAAGTTGAGAATTGGTCATATGAAACCCATTGCAGTGACATTACAATTGGCTGATCGATTTTTACCTCAACCTAAAGTGCAAATCAAAGATGTTTTATTTCATGTGGATAAATTCATTTTTCCAGCTGATTTTATCATACTTGACTAGGAAGCAAACAATGAGGTTTCCATAATCTTGGGATGACCATTTTTAGCCACCAGCCAAACTCTCATTGATGTTTATAAATGAGAACTCGCCATGTGACTGAATGATGAGCAAGTTACCTTCAATGTCTTTGAATCTGTTCATCACAAAGATAAAGCAGAGTGTCATACTTTCGATGTGCTCGATGATTTGATTGAGGAAGAATTCAACAACCAAAGTACAGTCAGTGCTGAAGAAATTGCAGTGACATCTGAGGCTGAATCCATAGACAACTGTGATAGCACGGTTGACGCTAGTACTATTGAAGCCAAGCATAGATGGCAAATTAAGTCCTTAGACCTAACCAATAGAACCACTTCAATTTTCAAACCATCAATTGTAGAAGCTCCTACTTTGGAATTGAAACCACTACCTCCTCATCTTAAATATATCTTCTTGGGTGATTACAATACTCTTTTAGTTAAGCACTATTGGGGGTGAGCTTATGGAAACCTCAGTGTGAGTCGAACCATTATTTAAACAAACATGAATATCGAATACAGTGAAACATATTAGCATCAACAAAAGAAAACAGAACCATCATAGGAATTTCATATCATTACATAGCCATTACCAAATTGATGTCAAACGGTGTATGAGTATAGGTCATCATTCATTCGAGTAACAATCATTAATTTCGATCCCATTTAATGCAACAAAATACAATACGTAGCATAAATAAATAATATTTGAATATGTCGTGCAGATGATGCAATGCAAAAAGGTTCCTACTCCACGGAGCTCCTCCGTCAACCAAAAAATCTCAACCTAATGCATATGCAATATGTCACACAATCTCGTACATAATTATATCTCAATACTTTTCACATTCATTTGACATGCTTAACATGTCCTCAATAATCACATAATTTCAATAAATGGAAACAGTGTTCCAATCTTTCAAATTACCATTGTATTGGTATCAATCAATATCGTTCAATTTCACATACTTTACGGATTTTCATTATGCATAAATAGCACTCAGTACACAATATAACAAATATCTCATGCGTTTAAGTCATACATAATCTTAATATCTTAACACATTATATTATCCAATCAAAAATTCTCATATCTCATAACTCAAATATGCAATTACAAACTCAATTAAACATTCATACTATTAAACTAGCAATTTTGCCAAAATATCAATCTTTTAAGGATCGAAACATACCTAGTTCGACCACTCACAAAATCAATAATTTGGCTATTAAGTCAATCCAATCAGCAAGCTAATTTATCAAATATAATATGATATTTAACATTTCCAAACAATTTTATAAGTTTAGGACCCATACCTTATTTTTTGCTTCCTCCCAACACACTAACAAATCTTCTAATTTTCCTTAATAATTCCTTAAACGAACCTAAACCAAAATTCAATATAAATTAAATAAATTTTCCATTAAACCAGCCCCCAAACACCCACTTATGATTTCAAACCAATTGTTGAAATTATAACTATTTTCTGAATCCAAACTAGTTAGATTCCTACACTGTATCAATGTGAATCGTACGTACAACCGTTCTTCACCTTTACGGATGATTTGGAGCGTTTGGGTCAGCACCTAATTCAATAATATACTGAAAAATATAGCTAATTAATAATTAAATTCTTTCATTTAATCAATTCATAACTTTTACCCAACAACTGTGTCGAAATAACAAATTAGTTATCCTTATTTGCACTTACGCTTCACGATTTGTGGGTTTCGATTGGCTGATTGATCAAGAACGTCTCTCCCTAGTTAACATGTGATTAAACGCTGATTAGGAGGGTTCAATAACACAACTTAATTCTGGGAAAATATGGGCAAGACCCAAGAAACAAAATAGCCCCCTTTCTTGCACATAGGCGCACACACCACCACCCATGATGGCCAAAATTGGGGCTGAATTTTAAAATGGTTTGAGGTGTCATTAAAATCTAGAAAAAATAACTTTAAAAACATTTAAATCCCCCAATTTCTAGATTTGGAATTTTTTTTAATTGACAAGATTAATCAATAAATTGAAGAGAAAAGAGATCTTACCCAAGCTAGTTAAGAGAAACGACAATGACACTTTCTTGGAAATGTTCGGGATCGATCTTGGGGTTCAAGATTTCAAATTTGGGGTTGGTTTAGATGAGGATAAATTACAGCAATAAATTAAAGGAGATGGTGAACAATCTTGATACAAAAAGAAGAAGAAAGATATGGTAAAATGGGAGGGGTAGGTGACGAAAATAATGGGAGAAAGAAAGAAAATTGAAGAGAAAAGAGGAAAGGAAGAGGGTGAACGACTAGAGTAGAGAAAAATTGAATTAAAGGATGAAAATACAATAAAAATTTGTATTTATACTTAGGGTTCAAGGGTATGAATGGCACATACATTAAAAAAAACATGGGATTTTGCAAAATTTAATTATTTCGCAAGGAAAAGGATTCAAACTTAGGACCTCATTTAATTTTCATACTTTCTCATATTTCTTTTCCATTAGGATTTTTCCTCATTCTTGAAATAATATTGCAATATTTATTTTAAAAACAAGGCATGTCATAGACTAGTGTTTAAGACAAAATTTGCAAAATAATAAAAATGGTGAGAGAGAAGGGATTTGAACTTGGGTTTCAAGGAATGTTTCATTAACACTTAACCAATAAACCAACACCTCTTTTTATTCCTAAAAACGCATAGATAATCTCAAAAATTATGGCTTGATCACTCTCTCTAGATTCGCAAACCTGATTCTACTAACCCCCGATTTTTGGGATGTTACACGGCAACCCTAGTTAATATTAACTAGGGTTAGCCGTCCATCCATATTAAGATAAGGGGCTTTGGGGCCTCTTCCATATCGTTTCCAAATAAAAATACTTTCTGGGCTTTTAACCCAATACTTATTTTTCTATTTCTCAAAAATAAACTTCAATATATTTATAATCAATTAAATAATTTTCTCATCTCAATTTTACCCCTAGTAAAATTATGACAATTTTCCTCTAGTAAAATTTCTGAAAAAATATATTTGATTTTTCACAATTCAACTTGTTCACTGTGATCAAATTATTTATTTTCATTTTTGGGCTTTAAAATAACTCAAAAATATAAACTCATTTTCCCGATCATTTTAACTAATTCATTTACATTTGCAAATAAATCATTTCTCATTTTCATTTCCATTTCCATTTCCATTTCAATTTTGATAAAACCACATTTATTTTCAAATGATTAAATTTCCCCATTTCGAAGAAAATCATGATCATTTCTGAATGTTTTTCATTTCTCCATTTCTATTCATTCTGTTCATTTAGATTCAAACACGCAATTCATTTCTGGTTTCAACAAACTAGCGGAGGGACCGATTGGACATATATAAATAGGGCTCAAATTATTTATAATTAAGTTATGACTTTTTGCCTATTAATTATTAACTCATTCGTCACGAAGCCATTCTACTATAGTATCGTGACTAAGCTCTCCGTAATGACATACCGTTACTAAAGCAACTACTCAGTGCTCATCCAATGACCTTGTCATAGTGTGTTACCCTCATATGATATCCTTAATCTCTTTAGGATAATATCTGTTCTCCCAATATGATCCTATTTTCTCTCATGGTAACAATTACATCTTCCTTCATGAAAAGCTGATTACTATCAAATAGTAATCAAGTCATTCATGACAAGTGAGAGGATATCATTTACTCGTGTTTCAAACTATGAATTCCACTGTTGTGAATGATGCTACATACTGCATAAGTCGTACACCCAACGCACCAACTTTTAGCTCCTTATCTATTCAAATTCATGCTTTTACTTACATCAAAGTGTACGAGTCCCACATACATAGTCCATCATCCACTCAGGATTTAGGTATGCCACACTATGAACATCACAAGTGAATAAATCCATAAACAGATCCATGATCTATTCATCTTGGGTCCTATTTTATGTAATGTCAGTCTAGTCAGTCATATCTATCTCTCTATATTTTAGGAGTCATTTTTTTTCGATGCTTAAGACAAAACATCTATCTAATTGGACTTGATAGATGACATATTAGTCTTTCAATCGGTTTTCTCATTTCCTATTAAACTAAGGATATTTTTAGATTCGTCTACTAATACAAGTTGTCTTTTCATACTACGATCTGACCACATAATACCTCTTAGTATTAGTTAAACATTAGTGAGCAACATTTGCTTTCATTTTGCTTTACGTGCAAAAATCATTTGGAGACAATAATACAAAGTATTTATGTGCTTCATGAATAATTTTATTAACCAATCTGTTCAAAAAATTACAAGTGTACTTAAATGAAAATACTACACTTAGGGCACCAGATCCAACACCAAATCCTATCAGATATACAATTTTGACTTCCAAACATGTTGGGATTCAATGATATTAACATCGAGCAGTGTTTTTGTCCTAGACGGTGGAGTCATAGTGTGGGGAAGTGTCAAGTCGGATTGTACTGAAAACTTCACTATTGAAGTCTAATATGTTGCTACTTCTGAAGCAATAAAAGAAGCAATATGGCTTCGGAAGTTACTCATGGATCTAAAAGTTGTTCCTGGTATGGAAAAAGCTATAACACTTTATTGTGACAATAATGTGACAATAGCTAACATCAAAGAAACTAGAAACCACAAGCGGACAAAACACAATAATAGAAAATATCACATCATATAAGAGGCGGTAGTGGATGAGATAGTGGATGTAGTCAAACTTGCATCAGAGGACAACCTTGCAGATTTTTTTATCAAGAATCTAGTGGATAGGAGTTTTGAGAAACATGTAGGGGCCATAAAAATGCAAAATATGACTCATCTACTACACTAGGGAAAGTGGGAGGCTATTGGAATTTAGTGCCCTTAGTGTAGTGATTACGTCTATGTATTTGAAATTTTTTGAACAAATTGGTTTAATAAAAATTCATTATTATCATTAATATCTTTTTATATATTTTCTTCAAATGGTTTTTTCACGCAAAGTAAAATGAATGCAAATATTGTCTCATTGAGCAAGTTGGTTGAAAGGCTAAAATGTCGTCTATCAAGTCCAAATGGGGAGATACCTTGTCTTGGGCATTGGGGCAGACGATTCCCAAAAGATAGAGACATAGGTGTGATTGTCTAGACTAACACTACATTGGACATGACCTAAGCAGAATAAATCCTAGATCCATTTATGGATTTCTTTTTTTTTCACTTGTGGCATTCATAGTGTAACTTACATTAATCTTGAGTAAGTGATAGGCTATGTATGCGTGACTCGTATGCTTTGATGTATTGATAGCTTGAGTTCAATTGGTAATAGAGCCAAAAGACAAAACATTGGGTATACGACATTTGCATGATATAGCTTCATTTACAATAGTTGAATTTATAGACCAATAAAGGGTAAATGATATTCTCTCATCAACATTATATGATAGATGAAAGGTAACATTGCAACAAATCATTTGTCCTGATTTAATTACTATTTATTAGTAATTGACTTTTCATGAAAGAAGGTGTAATGGTTACCATGAGATAAAGTAGGATCATATTAGGAGGAAAGATTTATCCCAAAGAGATTAAGGATATCTTATGAGGGTAGAACACATATGACAAGATCATTAGGAAAGCAGTTGATAACGTAGCTTTTGTAATGTTATATAATAGGGAAAGCTCAATCATGGTTCTTTAGTGGAATTACTCTATGTCTAAATAATGTTATAATTAATAGATGAAGAGTCAGAACTTAATTGAAAATTATTTGAGCCCTAATTATATATGTCCAATCTATCCATCCTTTAGCCTGGTATAACCTTAATGGTTTGCATTAACTAATGAAATAGAAAAGGTGAAATGAAAAACTAGAGAAACTCATGTATCACTATCCGTAGTGAATACATTTTCTCGCTATAAACAAAAGATAGCTTTAGAATTAATTAATTTCTTCAAATTATTATTTAATCAATTGGTGATTGAATAATTGAAGTTTGAATAGGAAATTAAATTAGTTAAATCATCATAGTTTCATGATAATTAGTTAATTAAATTAACTTGCTCGTAAACTTTAACACAATAAAGTCATCATGATTTTACAAAATTAGAATTAGGATTGAGGAAACAACTTAAATAAATAAATAAATAATATTTTGGGCAAAGGAAATATATCAATCGAGATTGGATAAATTATATCAATTGGTTTAAAGACCTGATAACACATATAATTGACCTAGTATATTACAAGGCCCGATAGGCTCGGTTTAATAAGAGTGGTGGCAAACCCTAGTCCCAAAGAGGGATTGTCATTGCCCCTAGCTTGTATTCTCCTGGTAAAAGTCGTGTTTCCTATTAAAATATTATTATTGGGTTATTTCTTGTTATACCAACACTCTTGTTATTTTCTCTATAAATAAAGACTAATCGCTAGGTCAAAAACACACCTCTAATACATCAATATTTTGTCAAAATATAGAAAAACTATTTCCAAATAAATTCTATCTTTTGATGGAATTCATCTTTCAGTTTCTAGCCATTAAAGTTTCACTAAAGTTTTCATCGATTTGCTAATAGAGCCCATACTTTGGCGACCTGAGGTTGAGGATAGTGGAAAAGATCGAGTGGTTGAAAGCCAGGAACGACTTAGTCTGCCTCATCCAAAAACACAAGTATAATCTAGCTAACAAGCTTATTGCTATGAACATTACAATCGGTGAGTTATAAGAAAATTTTCAAAATTCCACTGTACATTATTGCTCTATTTTCAAACTGATTTTTTCAACAAGAGAAGATATTAGTCGATGTCAAACCTATTTCTGCTCAAATCAAAGGCAAAGAAAACTGCACACCAAAGGAGAGGCAAGACAAAAACTAGCATTTCCTTGATACTAATATACCAATCATACTTGCAGATATTTTAAAAGCTAAGCTAATTCGATAAACTAAGATAAAATGACCTGAAAATTTCAATCGAGTAAATGAACCAAATTATCGCAAAGTGTCATCTTTTGATTAGCCACTCTATTGAGAAGTGTTTTGTTTCCAAAGACAAATCACATGCCTCTATGAAGAAGGAAAAGCAAGTTTGAAAAAGAAGCAACTTCATCAAATTTGACACTAATCATCATGGTCTTTCAATCTAATATGTTGGATAAAACTATAAATTTCAACTCATTTGATCCTATTATATTGGTTTTAAGCACAAAAATAGTGGATCTCCAAGGGAATAAAGGTAACTGTCTTCTTTAAAGATATTAGAATCAGAATAGGTGGACTTCATTTATATGTTAAAGAGGTCAACAAAAAAACATCACTCATATGCTTGAGTTTAAAAGGTTATATTGTGCTCTTAAACACAAGTTTAAATTGTTTATCTCAAAGGAAAAAAAATGATATTGCTCCTAAGCACAAACTTAAACTATTCATCTAAATTCCAAAAATACGATGCTCCTAAGTATTATCTTAAATTGTTCATCTAACAAATGATATTCCTAAGCATAAGTTTAAATTATTGTATCACTTTTAAACATGAGATTAAATTGTACATCTAAAACAAATGAACTACCTCATGACTTGACCTTTAAAAAATGATTATACACATGCAATTTAGTTTTATTGCATGTTCATTCCAAATGAAAAGAAAAGTTGTTGATGGCACCAAAAATATTAAAAGATGAAAATTTTCGGTATTAAAAGAAAATTAAGTTTCAAGGCTTGTCTATGTTCTATACTCAACACACACTATTTGTGTGACTAAGGCTCCCTTTGGATACAAAAAATCTCCCGTTTCAGTGCGTTTAGACCATTTTTTTGAAATCAATCGCACTGATATTGGTGTTTGGATTTTACCCATTGCCGCACTGGAGTCTTCTCATCATGCTGTAGTATCAGTGGCGCCACTGGAGGTTCTACATGCAGTGAGAATTTGCAACTCCATTTGAAAGATGGAAAGTACCTTTTCATCCATGCTTTTTACTTTTTCTTTTATCCTTTTACATCTAATTTTCTATTTAAGAATTTCAAATAATATTATTAATTTAATATATACAATCTTCATATTAAATTTAATAAGTATTTTTTATAATTAAAAATTAAAAATTATTTATTATTTTAAATTATTTATAATTAAAAATTTCTAGTAATAATGAAACTTGTTATGTCTTATGTTATTATATTTTTTTAATTAAAAATCATCTATTTAGATACTTCAAAATTTGATCTAAGTATAATGTTACTATTTATGAAAATAATATTTATCATTGTTATAAAAAATATTTAACTTTAAAAAATTAAAAATAATTATCATTTTATCTAATAAATAATTTAAATTAATTATATAATTCATTAAAATATTGGAAGATACATTTTAATATTTTATTAATTTAATTTATAAATTCACATATTTTAATAATTTTAAAAAAGTAAAATAATTTAAAAACTTCTATTATATATCAATTCTAATCTGATGTCCTTAATAGTCATTTTTTTATTCTTATCTCACCGTTACAGCTGCGTTTGAATCCAAACACACACTCCACCATTGTTTCTAATCTCACCGCTACAATATCCAATCTCACCGCTACAGTAACTAATCTCACCGCCACCGCTGTTTTTAACCTCACCGGAGGTAAACACACCGCCCATCCAAACTAAGCCTAAGTCTTGAAAGGCAATTTATAGATTAAGAAAATTTTGGATGAATCAAAATTATTTATTATTTATCTTTAATTAAATTAAATTAATTTAAGAAAAGATAAACTAAGAAATTAAATATTTTTAGAAATCTTTTATAAACATATCATATTCTTTAAGAATTATTTTATATATATTTATTTTAAACTAATATGAGATAAATAATAAATTAAAAAAGGTTTAATCCTTGTATATCACTCAAATTAATAAGTTATAGTCTATAGGAACTCTCTTTTACTTAATTGATTAGCATTATAAAAGGAGATAACTTACAAATCATTCAACATGACTTCATAATTTCAAAAGTTTAAAAATCAAAACCTTAAGAGAAGATTTTGAACACTAGAGACTTTCTCCAAATCTCTGAAGAAATTGAGAACTCAAAAATTTTGAAGAATGTTGCATCAATTCTTGAAAAAGCTATTTTCTAATCTTGTACAAGTGTACAAAGAAGTTTAAACTCGTTCTTTAAGATCAAGTCTAGAAGGCTTTTAAGTGGAATCATCTATCCAAAATCAAGTCCTAAAGATCCTTGGAGCAAAGCTCTCCCTAATTTGATTGCATCAACATAAAGGAGATAAAAATCATTCTTCGGAATCAAGTCTTGGGAACTTTTGAAGTGAACCTCGTTGACTTAAGATCAAGTTTCAAAGACTCTTAGATCAATTCTCAAGCAAACAACTATCTAAACTTGTTTTCAAAATCAAGTTTAAACAACCTTTGGATCGAAGCTTCATTAAACAGAGGAATAAAATGATTTCTTTGTATTCAAGAAACTTCCAAAAATTTTAACTCAAATTTTATAAATAAAATTATTTTATTTGTTTTTATTTTTTTAAGTCTTAACTTTTTACTCCAAATTGTGTGTAAAAATTGTGATTTTTTTATAATATAAAATTCAAATCAATACTTGGCTATTAGATACAAAATTGTTTAGGATATTTAGAATGGTTTAAAAAGTAATGTAAATTAAGTAATAAAATATTTAAAATGTAAGATCCATAATAATTTCTCAAACTTATTAGATTCCTCGTTAGTAGTAATTTTAAATTCTTAACATTTTTAGATTTAATATATTCATATTTTTATACTTTTCAAATTTATGTTATAACTTGTGGATAATATATGCATTGTATTCTTATCATGAATTTTCAAATCTATATTTCATAGAGGTTGTATTATTTTATCACCGGTTTTTTTCTTTTGAAATCCAATTAATTTGATTACCTAGCTAGTGAACATTATTAGTACTTACTAGTATAATGCAGAAGATAGTCAAAATGTTATCTAGCTGTTTTTTCTTTCTTTTTCTGTTTTGGAACCTAGTTCTTTCCTGGTGTGTAGGTGGAAATCTTTATTGCAGCAAAGGAGTATACTAATTACCTCGAGACTTTTCCATTAAATACATCTAGACAGCTCACAGCCTCGTATATAATTTTTTTCACATTTCCCCCCTCTTAAAAACTGCAACCTCATCACCTTCCATATTTATGATATCTCTGCACTCAAGTCTTTCTCCCCATCACAAGACATGGTACAATCAAAGAAGTTCAGAGGTGTTCGGCAGCGTCAGTGGGGCTCTTGGGTTTCCGAAATTCGCCACCCTTTGCTGTAATTACCACACCCACCCACTCACATTATCACCCCATTAATTGCCATACATATATATGTATATGCTTCTCTGGTTTTATGCTGTGATTTTGATGGTGTTTTTATATTTGCAGGAAGAGAAGGGTATGGCTAGGGACATTCGAGACAGCTGAGGCTGCTGCAAGGGCATATGACCAAGCTGCTATTTTGATGAACGGCCAAAATGCAAAGACCAATTTCCCCAAGGCTGCTCACCCTGGTGAACAAAATGCTCGTGGTGGTGGTGATGATGATGATGATGATCGGTCTCCATTGCCCCCTAAGGCCTTGGCCGAGCTTTTGAATGCTAAGCTGAGGAAGTGTTGCAAAGACCAATCTCCTTCTTTGACTTGCCTCAGGCTCGATACCGATAATTCTCATATAGGGGTGTGGCAAAAGCGTGCAGGGAATCGATCGAGTTCCAATTGGGTCATGAGGGTTGAGCTTGGGAATAAGAAGGTTGATACCCCGGCGTCCGGAGACAGAAGGACACTGTCGTCGGGGTCGTCAACTACGGCGGATGAGATTGAAGCCGGGAACCTAATGGGAGAAGAAGATAGGATTGCACTGCAGATGATAGAAGAATTACTCAATTGGAATTGTCCCGTGACTTCTTCAACTTCTCTAATTGGAGTTTAAGTGTGTTATAGCTACTTAAAACATATATGATATTGTGAACAGCGCAGTGGTGAAGTCCCATTGCTAGATATAAAAAGGAATCTCTACTCAAAAGTCCTTCTAGCATTTTACCCTTTCAAGGTCATAAATCATTGTTCTACCATCCCCGCATGTAAAACTGGTGCAGTATGTTGCTAATAGTGAAATTTTACAATATGAAAGCAAATGTAGATCACCACCTACATAACTGTTTAACCTTGGAATTTAATCCAAGCTTTAATGTCTGTTTATCTGTCATAGATTCTACAACCTTAAAAACTGGTCGACTTGCTCCAGTAACTTAGAATTAGCCGTCTTTTTACTGTCTGCTTTTAGTCCATCTATTGTAATCTATCACCTCCCAACATTGTATATTAAAAGGCAGAAAACTTTTAATTGGTATATAATTAAAAGGGCACTCTATCTTTTGTTTTTTTCTTTGGTGTATATGAAATCTATAAAATATCTATGAGATCTTTCAAACCTCAATTTTACTATTTCAATCAAACCTTTCATTTAATTTATACATTTACATATGTGAAGTCAAGTTCACCCTTTTTCCCCATACATTTGTTGCTAACAGGTGTCTGCCATATACATTAAACAACAAGGTCCCTCAAGTCCAATCCAAACTTTATCCTTATCATGAACATGAGCATCTCTTTAACATATAAGATCCCAAATACTGCATAAATATAGGCTCAAAGTCGCGAAATAAAATTTAAACTAACTTAAATTAAATTATTAATTTTTCAAAACGGCTAATTGTTTTTCCCTTTAACAACACTATTTGGAGTAAGAGTGCAATTGAACCATTTAAGTAAGGTCAAGGCCCTATCCTAGATTTCCCTATGAATCAATTAAGTTAATTTCCATTCGTTAACAATAAAATAATTTGTGGAGCATAAAATCATACAAAATTATTGGATGGCATATTGTTGACAGCTACTTACACTGAGTAATAATCTAATTAATTGAGATTTGTATTCGTTTTCAGTATAAAATTGAGAATGATGTTTTAAGAGTTATGATAAACTCCCTTTTAATTCCCGTATCCTATATACGTATGCCTACCCAAATATTTGTCTCTCAAAACACCAGAAAACGAGTCAAAAAGGCAAGGAAAAAGATATGCAATTCATGCTTTAGTTTCGAAAAAATCGAAAATCAATTCCTTTAGTTTAACTTTATTAAATCCTTTTCGATTTTAATTTGATTCAATTTTAGTGTTTGTTTTCGATTCACAAAATATACAATTATTATTATTCGAATTAAACTAATTATATTTTTATTTAATTTATAATTTTTTATGACATATAAATTAGAGAAAATAACCTTAAAATTTATATAAATTTTTCTCAAGATTTTTAAAAATTAATTAAGACTTCAACATTACACCATAAGATAACTGTAATTAAAAAAAAAATCCAAACCAATTACCACCCTACTCTACTCGTAATCAATAATTTTTATAAAAAGATATTGAAAAATATTGCTTAATGAAAATGAAATACACTGACTATTTTAATATATGATTAAAAACGATTAGAGCCTGCCTTTACATTGAAACCTTAGCTGCTTAAATATTATAGCCAATGGTATGGAAACAACAAACAATATATGTGAAGATAACGACATCCATATTCTCATCAATTAAACTATTCAAACCTTTATTAAAAGCATTTGGGTTAATTGCACTAAACCTCTGCCATTTATTGCTCCCATTCTAATTCAGACTCTAAATTTCGAACCTTTCTAATTAATTCCTTATTCTATTAATCAAGCCTTTCAATTAGCTGAGTAGCTGTCAATTTAGGTGTTAAATACCGGTTCAAATTTTAACATAAAATGTATTTAAAACATGCGGACCATTTATAAACATCTCTATACCATATAGATAGCTTGGGTTTAACATTTAAAAAGCCATTCAATGCCATTAAAATTTAGGATGGATATATATATATATATATTAATTTTAACATTTTAATTCTAGTTGTCCATGTAGTAGGTATACATATGTTTACAATTTAACACGGGTGTTCTAAACCCACTCCACATCATATTTGAGCTAGCATTTAACGCCAAGTGAGGATGCTGGCAAGGGAAAGCATAGGCCTACCCTCTCTCCCTCAAATGGTAAAATTTCTTTTAGCGCCTTTAAGAAATTCTAAAATTGTAAGTTAATACAATCATAAAAAATACAATTTGACCCTCAAATTGATAAAATTTTAATTCAATCCCTGTTAATATTATGAAATGATAAGTTAATACAATGACAATTTTATATTTCAATTTTGGCCCCCTAAATATTTGTTTGGCCTTGTCCTTGCATCAAAGCTAATGGCTAGGCTAATAGATAGATTTGATTGGTACGATACTAATATTTTGAAGACTCGATTAGAATATTTTGAAGTTCAAGAACCATTTACAATTAGACCATGGTTTAAGGATGTATGGTGCAATTAACCCAAAGATTTTATGGTCTCTAATAAGTCAAACGCCTAAACAGTAGGCACCTCACTACCAACATGTGTTTGGTGTAGTAATAAGGCACATTGTACGTCCAGAGAAATAATTCAGGTTCAAGCCCTAAAGATAACACTATTAAAAGAAGCAACCACGAACTCCAAAAAAAACTAATCTTCAACAATTATTAATAAAAAAAAAGTTTTTATATATACTTACATATACAGGAAGGAAGAAAGGGCATCTCTCAGTCTCAAAGCAGTTGGATGAGAGTTAATGCAATTCGTACAAAGGGAGTGATGTACCTTGTGATGTCGGGGTTTCAGCGTATTGGTTAAATTAGGTGCATAGCTTTTAAGCATGTGATTAAGGGTGAATATTTGATTGAGTCAAGTCGAGTCTAGTCGAATCGAATCAAAAAATTTCGAATTAGTCGAGTTGGCGGATCATATTTTAGCAATCGAACTCAATTTGAATTTTTTTCGAATCGATTCGAGTCGAGTCAAAAACTTTCGAGTCAAGTCAAGTCTAGTTAACAAATCATATTATTTATACTCAATGTTGCGTTTACATGGATTGATTATTTAACTAGTAGACAAAGTACAAGATTATTTAACTACATAAACAATATAATAGTTTTGTCTTTTAACTTAATGGGTAAATAATAATCAAAACAACGTAGTTTTGCCTTATAAGTTATTGGTTTTGACTTTTAACTTTACAAAAAGTAAATATTTATCAAAACGACGTAGTTTTGCCCTTTTTTATTTGGATTTTCGGATAACTAGAATTGTGTAATTCATATTCAAGTTAAACCAAAAAATTTAATGTTTTTATTCAAATTGATCCGAATAACTCAATTAACTCAAATAACTTAAACTATTTAATTCAAAATTTGAAATTTTTATCGAATTTTTTAAATCGAATCAGATTTTGCTCACCATACATGTGATGTTGATATCTTGTTAGTTTTCCAATATCGTTTAAGTGAGGAGTGAGGATCGATGGTTTGTCAATTATTGTCGACTGTCCATCCATGTGTGGTATTGTAGAAATGGAATGGACCCTTGCCTTCGGGCGGCATAACTTGCATGCATGGCCATAAATTTAAGCTCAAATTCTAGTTTTTGTCCCTCTACCATATTCAATTTGAGGATCTAGTCTATGCACTTTAGTTTGACGTAGTTTGATCTTTTCATTATTATTAGTATTTTTTTTAATAGAGGTGTTCATGACTCGGGTCGGATTAAGTTCAAACTAGGTTTAGGGATGATATTAACATAATTTATACTTGCTCAAACTGAAATATAGGCATAAAATTTTGTCTAAACCCACCTATATTTGTAAATGGTTAACTCAAACCCATTTTAGTCATACCTATATAATTTTTTAAAATTTTTTGAAAAATATTTATATTACTTTTAATTTAATACATCTAATACTTTTATATATTTTTCATCTATTAAAATTTTATATATAGGTACCTTAGCATTTTTTAATGATGACATTATTATAGACTTAATTTTAATGTGTTATTAATTACATAATATATAAAAATAACATAATATAATATATTGTAAACTTGGAAAATAATCTGCTCGAGCCCGACCCATAATTTAAACGAGTCTAATTTTTTGCCTAAGCATATTTTTCGGACTTAATATTTGTACCCCAAACATTTTCAAATTTTAGGCAAACCTTCAAGTTTGGACGGATAGCCCGGCTTATGAACAAGTCTATATTTATTTATCCAAATCGCTAATATTGTTAAAAAATACTATTAGTTGGTTGAACTTTTTAAAATGATATATTATTTAAAAAATATCTATTTTGATAATCATAAATTTATTTTTTAAATGACAAGAAATTTCGAGTTTAGTCTTTAAAAAAAATTCACATCAATCGATTAATAAAGTCCTTTTTAACGGTGTTAGTGAATTGAATGATGGTATAACATTAGTAAGATTAGGAGAAGAAAATTATGTATGGGCTAGACTCTCATGTTGAATATATTTTAGGGACTAAAATTTTTAATTTGGTCATAACATAATAATTGAACAATTTTTTCGAGTTATGGGTTTTCGTTCCTATATAAATTGAACTCTTGGATTGCCGACAATCTAAATAAGTGCTAAATGAGTAAGCGGTTAAGAGTTCTACGTTGGGGTTTGAAGTCCTAGCAATATCATATTCCTCCCCCAATTTCTAAGGTACCAAAAAAAAGATTTAGTTGATATATTTTAATTTCGTATAATTTGATTTTTTTTATTAATATTATTTCTAGATCCAAATCATTAATATCATTAAAACATTTTGTTTGATGAATAATGTGGAACATTTTTAAAAATCTAAAGTCAGAATTTTATATGTCATTTAAAAAGTGAAATTATAGTTAACCAAATAGTTATTTGTCACTAAAATATCATTTACAAAAATTCAGCTCAACTCTAATTTGAACTCTCTTTTTCTTTCTGTTAAAAAGACAGTTCATAACAGTAATTTTTAAATGGTGTTAGTGATTTGGACTAAGTTGTAACATTAATAATAGTAGAAAGACCAAATCCTCAAGTTGAATATTATATGGGGACTAAACCATAATTTGATCATAAGATAATAATTGACCAATTCTTCACATTAAACATATCTCTTGAGAAATTGATCTTTGAGCAGACCTCAAAGCTAAACGTGGGTCTTTTCCCGTTACTTCGCTACCAACCGGGGCCTCAATAACTTCGTGTCTTTATGTCCATGAATTGATGGATGTACTTGTAACGTGTGTATATGTGTATATATACATACACATTTTATTTAATTTACAACTAACTATATCAACAGTTCCGATCAGTTTGATTTAACCTTAGATCAATTGTTTTCGTTGCTATTGCAATAACTAGGAATATGTAAGTTTCGAGTGCATTCAAACCCGTATTATCTTCCGATTTAAGGTCGGAGTTTATAGGTAATTTAGGACTTGTATAAAGAACAATTTCACTTAAAATCAATCATTACAAGCATTGTACTTACTAAGCTCAATATAACTAACTAATTAGCTCATCGTAGAAAGAGAATTTTGGACTAATCAAAATTCATCATGTGTCATTATTATTTATCTCTATTTAGATTGAATTAATTAATAAGATATAAACCAATAAATTAACTCCTTGTAGTACTCTTTTATAAAGATATCATATTCTTTAAAGATTATTGTATCTTTAGATATTAAATTAATATGACATAAATTATAAATAAAATAGTTTAGTCCTTATAAATCACTCAAAAAATGACTAAGTTATATTCTATTAGAGCCCTCTTTACTTGACTGATTGACAAAATAAAAGGAGATCACCTTCAAACTATCCAACATAGCTTGAAAAGTTCAAAAGTCTAAAAGGTGAAGCTTGAAGAGAAAATTTTGAAGAATAGAAGTTTTCTCCAAAATCTCAAGAAATCTCTTAAGAAGTTGAAGAAATTCTAAAGCACAATTTATCAATTCTAAAAAAAAAAAACCAACTCTTCAATCTTGTTCAACTGATAGAGAAAAGGCTAAACTCATTTTTCAAAATCAAGTCTAGAAGGCCCTTGAAATAAAATCATCTATCCAAGATCAATTCTTGAAGACTCTTGGATCAAAGCTCTCCCTAATCTAGTTATATCAACATAAATAAGATAAAATCTAATTTTTAGGAACAAGTCTTGATGACTCCTAAAAAAACATTTATTGATTCTAAAATCAAGTCTCGAAGACACTTGGATAATTCTCAAGCATTTAACTCTTCAAATTGTTAGTATTGGCTTGTTGAAATCCCACATGGAGAAGGGCATTAATTATGTCGTCTCTCCATCTATATATATTAAGGCCTTAGGCATTCAATTAAAAGCATCCCAACATTAGTTTTTCTCACACTCATTATACTTTTAAGTATATTTTGAGAACTTTTCTAATTAATATTTTTATTAGCTTGTAAACTTTTTGGTGAAAGTGAAGTTATCATTCGATGTTGGTGCCTAAGGATGTAGGCAATTTGTCGAACTTTGTAAATTTGGTGTGTTCTATCCATTATTTTCATGTGCATCTATTGGTTTTTCTGTCATATTTAATATTCAATAGTAATTTTTTGGGTTAATCCACTGCCTTGGGTAATTTTAATTTGGCATTGGTGTTCTCAATTCGATTTTGGTGTTCAGTATTGAAGCTACATTTGGTTAGGATATTGCTCGATGTCCCCAATAATTGGTATCAAAGCCTCAGTGAAGGAGTGTTAATTTTCTTTGTATGATCTATGGTTACAACATTGTCTGATCTTCCACATCATAATAGAAATTTTCACTATTCGAAATTATATGTGACTCCTTGGTTACTGGATAAAAGTATAGTTATGTAAAAGTGCATGTCTAAGAGAAGTTTTGGCTAGGAAAGACTTAGTATTTAAGAGTGTCTTATGTACAATGCACTATTCTTGA
Source organism: Gossypium hirsutum (assembly GCF_007990345.1). Taxonomy (NCBI): domain Eukaryota; kingdom Viridiplantae; phylum Streptophyta; class Magnoliopsida; order Malvales; family Malvaceae; genus Gossypium; species Gossypium hirsutum. Next base: position 23,202,505 of record NC_053442.1, on the reverse strand, counting down.
ACTACACTCACCATACTAGTATCAAGTGCTTATAATTTAATATTATTAATTGGTGTTGAAAAGACATTTAGGCATTCATCAAGCTCGTCACCCAGACGAACAAAAACGTCAAATACAAAATTTTTGGTAGAATTGTTTGATGGAATTGGTCATTTCAGTATGTGGCAAGGCAAGGTACTAGACACTTTGTTTCAGCAAGACTAAACATCACTATTGAAGAAGAAAAACCTAAAGAAATTGAGAAGAAATAATGGAATATTATCAATCACTTGGCATGTGGTACGATTCGATCTTGGGCAACAAGAAATCTACCCGTATGAGTCAGCCTACTTTGACACTTTTTGGGTCACTTTAATGCGCATTTATGTATTCTAGACTCCTAATTAATTTTGGTTTACCTAATTAAATAATTTATACAAGCCCTAGTTTATTCCCGTTAAACTAATGACGACTTTACCATATTAAAATGCAAGTGTGACTAAATTAACCTCAAATCAATTCTAATCATTTAATCAAGAAAACTTTTATTACTCCAATGAATAAATCCAGCGAACCATTTCTCCTAATTCAATCATTTACAGTTCCATACAAGTTTTCATGTTAAACATAATCTGTTAAAGAGATGCGTTGAACTAGTGGAGGGATCAATTGGACATATATGTTTAGGCCTTAAATAATTTGTAATTAAGTCCTGATTCTTCATCTATTAATAAAAAAGTATTTAGTTAGAGAGCCATTCCACTAAAGTATCATGGTTGAACTCTCTATTATATACCATTACAAAAGCTATTAATTTCAAGCTTTTGTCCAACGACCTTGTCATATGTGTGTTACCCTCATAGGATATCCATGATCCTTTTAGGTTAAATTCATTCACCTAATTTGATAAATTTATCTTATGGTAATCATTGTATCTTTTGGAATGAAATGATCATTACTCATATTAAAATCATTTGTCCCAAACAAATGATTCTTGGCCAGGTTCCATTTTTATAATCCATACAATGCTAATAAGACGATATCATTTACTCTTGTCGAGTTATGAATTCCATTATTGTAAGTGATGTCATGCCATGCACAAGTCATGTACCCAGCATACCAACCGTCGGGCTTAATACTATATCAAAACACATGAGTTGCACACACATGGTCATTCACTTACTCTGGATTTAGGTAAGTCACACAATGAATGTCACAGGTGAATAAATCCATAAACGGATCTAAGATTAATTCAACTTGGGTGTTGTCCAATGTATTATTAACCTAGGCAATCACATCTATGCCTCTATCTTTAGGAGTCATCCTGCTCCAATAGCCAAAACAAGTTACCTCTCCAATTGAACTTATAGATAACATAATAATCCCCTATTATTTGAAACATTTGCTCAATCTGATTCTATGGACTATGGACAATTTAAATTACCTACTAATATAAGTTGTCTTCTCGCATTATAATTTTTCTATACATGAAACTTAATATTTGTTAACCTTAGATAATCGATTAGTCAATATTTTTTTATACATTTTAATTTACTTGCAAAAATCATTGAGGTCAATACAACATAGAGATAATGAATAACATTTGTTTATTTCCATGACTAATCAATTTTGTCATTTCAATAATTTATTAAATATGATGAAATTACTACACTAAGAGCACAAAATCTCAAGACAAGACAATGAATCTTCAACAAGCAATTATATGTTTCCAAAATATCAAAATGATCATGGTTGGACTTTGGTTATATGTCAAAGAGGCCAATGAAAAACATCTCTTCTAGGCATGAACTTAAATTGCCACCTTGCTCCTAAAGATAAGTTTAAATTGTTCATCTCAAAGAAAAAAAAATGATGCTCCTTAACATGAACTTAAACTATTCATCCAAAATATGATGCTCCTAAACATGAGCTTAAATTGGTCATCCAAAATATGATCTCTTAAGCACAAACTTAAATTGTTTATCCAAAAAATGAGGCTCCTAAATACAAGCTTAAATTGTTGTTTCACTCCTAAGCACAATATTAAAGTGCACATCTAAAAGAATTGAACTACGTCAAGACTTTATCTTTCAAAAAACAAGGTTACATAGGCAACGTGGTCTCATTGTCAAGTTTAGTTCAAATGAAAAAAAAACTTGACGATTTGAAAATTGTAAATATTATCAAGAAACTTTAAATATGAAGAAATTCTCGACATTGGAAGCAAATCAAGTTTCACGATTTGCCTACTTTTACACTCAACAAAATTCATGTACGTGACCAAATCATGAGGGACATTTGTAGAAGGAGAATTTTTTACCAATCAAAATTCATTGTGGGCCATTATTATTTATTTCTAATTAAATTAAATAATAAGATATTAATCAAGAAACTAAAAATTTAAAACTCTTTTATAAAGTTATCATATAATCTCCTTGTGAGCGAGCTTATGAGAATATTTTTAACCAAACAATTGGAAGCAACCAATTCCAATCGACAAAAAACACAATAATTAGGGGAAACACCATACAACTTTTTTATTTCTAGTTGTATTTGGATATTATTTATTATTTTAGTTTGCTTTAGATTTAAGAATATTATTTTATTTCATTTTTATTAATTTAATAAATTTAATGAATATTTAAAGTATTATTTTATCTTTAATTAATTTCAATTATATGAGATAAATTATAAATGAAATATTTTAATCCTTACCGATCATTCAAATAAAGAAGTTATGTTTTACAATAACTCTCACTTACTTGATTGGCTAGCACTATAAAAAAGGATCACTTCTAACTCATTCAACACAACTTGATAAGTTCATAAGTCTAGAAATTCATCATTTAAAGCTAGAAGAGAAGTTTTTGAAGCCTAGAGGCTTTTGCTAAAACCCCCCAAGAAAACTCTAAAGAATATTACATCAGTTCTAAAGAAAACTATTATATGATATTGTTCAATCGATAGAAAGGAGCCTAAATTGTTCTTCAAGATTAAGCCTAGAAAGAAATTTAAACAAAATCATCCATCCAAAATCAATCTCAAAGACCTTTGATCACAACTCTCCCTATTTGGTTGCATCAAATTAAAAGAGATAAAAATCTATTTTGCAATATAAAGTCTTGACAACCTTAGAAGCAAGTCTCATTGATCCAATATCAAGTATTGAAAACCCTTTAAGAAAATTGCATCAATTCAAGATCAAATCTAGATGGCATTTGCACCAAAACTCCATAAAATAGAAGAATCAAAGTATTTATCCAAAAATTTTAATTCAATTTTATTAACAATTTTTTTATTTGTTTAAACTTTTATGTCTTATTTTAACTAAAAAATTTATGTGTACACTAACACAGAATTTTCACAAAGTAATACGCACTCAAAGTCATTGACATTCATATACATTTTTTTTTAATTTGAAAATTTACATTATTATCTCTTAGTATGATAATGATCTTATGTATATGCTATGCCTTAAAAATTTGGTTCTTTTTACAATTGAAGTTCATCCAAGCAAAGCCCATCTTTCTATAATAACCTCAAAAATATATTTTAAATTTATGCAATTTATTAGGACCTTTATCGGGAAAGAACCTGTTTGAATTGGTCTAACACTGTATTCCTCACATTTTCTAGGGTTATTAGCTAACGATGATGAGTAAAATTATTTCTATAGAGGTGGTTTTCTAGGCATATCAAAAAAAAAATTTAACTCATTCTTTGTGTTATTGCATATTTAATTCAACATAATAACAGTGGTAAAACCAAAAGAAAAAAAATTATATTCAAACACACATTTACATCGACAAACCAGATCATGTTGCTGGCAATACTCATCTCTAACTTTGCTGGAAACATTCTCCTAGAGAGGTACCTTCAAATGTGTTTATATGTATGTTTGTTTGTTTACTTTCTAGTGCGAGAATATATATATAACTCTAAAGAAATTACATTGAAATTCTGGGTTTTTTTTTTCCTTTGTACTTTGATTTGATAATGCATATTTTTGGTACCGCAGGTTCAATGGAGTTCCATCTGAGGAAAGATTACACTGGAGAACTTTCTTGGTTAAATTGGGAGCTGATAATCTCAAGGGTGCAAGAAATGAAGAGCTTTTTGTTTCTTCACAAAAGTATGTTAAAAAGAAATTTTCCCATAATTTTTGTTTGATTAGTTCCATTATCAAGCTGGTGTAGTGAAAAAACTTACGTGGGTTCAAATTATTGATGTTATGTTAATTGTGTTTGCAACTCATTCCCTTTTGTTATTGCATTTACTTGTACCTAAAAAAGAAAATTCAATTATCATAAGATAATCTTGCATTTGATTAAGCAAACTCATCTCATTATCAGATTGTTTGAAACATGAAATTGAAATATTTATTGTCACATTAATGATAAAGTGAGATAAGGGTAGACAATAGCCAATAGCCAATAGCCAAGGCCAATAACAAATGGGAGGGTAAATGGCTACACCTTTTTTTCCTTTCTTTTTCATCTTCTTAATACTGACATTAGTTGCTTTAGTCCTCCCTCATAAAAGACAAAAAGCTTTATTTGGTATGCACATTAATTTGTTTTTGTTGAAAAAACTAAGATATTAGTTTAGTTTTTGGTAAACACAAGAATTTGAATTTTTTATGTTTGTTAATTTATTGTGTATAAATTACTAAATCGTAGATTTTTGTTGTGTCTTGTATATAAAATGATAAACTGTTGAGTTCTAAATTTGTAATTTAACGACAAAGTCTAATTATGTTATCAAAATTAGACTAAATTCTCAATTTTTTGTAAAGTATAATGACTAAATTTTAACAAATTAAAATAGAGAAATTAAATTATTGATGTTCATAAAGTGGAGGATGACATTCACAGTGAAACTAATTCTTGACTTCCTACCTAGTTAACTATAAGGCCTACATCTTTAATTACTATAAGTTGCTAAAAAGTTTTGGTCTTAAAAAGTGAACATAGTCAAGTATATAATGTATATAGGGTTAATATAATTTTTAGTCCCTAAATTTAGTAATTAGGTATATTTTGATACTTGTATTTTTTTTTGTCCATTTTGATTTTGAACTTACTAATTAGGTTCATTTTGATACTTGAACATGATAAATATAAAAGTTTAATGATTTGACATTCTAAGATTGTGTCACACCTAAAAAAAATTAAGTGATAATGTGCACAATCTTAGAATGTCACGCCAACATATTTTGATATAATCTAAATTCAATTACAAGTATGAACTTAGTTGTCAAATTTAAGAATCGAAGTGGACAAAAAAATGCAAGTATTAAAATAGGCCTAATTACCAAATTCAATGAATAAAAGTTATATTTAGCCATATATATGTTCAATTATGGATGATTGAACCCCTTTTTATAAACATTGACTTTTGCTTATTGGTTTGACTTTATCAGGTCAGTTTACATTGTTTACACAGTGCTGGGAGGTGTCTGTATATACATTGTCGGCAAGGATGAGTATGATGAACTTGCTCGTAAGGGCTTTTTGTCCTCTTAGTGCATGTAAACTCTGTACAGTAGACCAAAGAAAAAGAGATAAATTCTACTAAAAAATAGATTAAGAAAAATATGTTAAATGATGAACTAATTATGGGTTTTGAATGTTGGTGTAGTGACTGAGGTGATGTTTGTAATAACCTCTTCAATAAAGGATGCCTGTGGGAAATCTCCAAGTGAACGGTTGTTTCTTGATAAATATGGAAAGATCTGTTTATGTCTTGATGAAATTGTTTGGAAGGTATGGGATTTTTTTAGTCTGTTTGGTTTCATTTTTAACCAATGTTTGGTTCTGAAACACGTTTTTTTAATAATGTTGCTGTCAAGGGAATCCTGGAAAACACAGAGAAAGATAGAATCAAAAGGCTGATAGGATTAAAGCCTCCAAATCCAACAGAGATTTGATCAGTTCTTGTCTCCGGTTGAAGGCTATGGTTCTTGACATTCCCCCTTCTCTTAGAAGATGGGACAATAAACTTTCTGCAAATGGGATATTTGAATGCTTTGATCTTTCCATTTGTTAAAAGCTTTGTTTTTGATCAAATTAAATTTTTTTTAAAACAATTTTTTGGTCAAAGTTGTCACCTTCGGAATAAAGAAAAATATGGAGTGGTGAAATCAAGAAAAGATTGTATACTAGTTTAGTATTTGAAAAGCACCTAGCAGTCAGCTTCGAAATCAAGAGCAAATTATATGCTAGTCAATATACTTAATTCCTTATGAATGCATTACAGTTGCGATTGAAAAGTGTTGTATGCTTAGTTCCTTATAAAAGGCTAATTTAGCAATACTGTTGCAGTTCAAAATTGATGTTGAAAAGCATTTAGCTGTCAATTTCTTTGTTTGGTTCCAAAAGTAAAACGTGTTTTGGATGGCAAAAGCCTTTGTTTAACATTGCTTTTGCTGCCAAAAAGTGCTATTGGATAGCCAAAAGGCAATGCTATGGTTCAAATCCCTTTGTTATCATACCAGAAGAAAAGGAATATTTGATGTAAATACTTTTACGGTAAATGTCTCCAAAAGCTTCAATTGAAAGCAGTAAACTGCATAGTCTTAGTGGTAGTTCAGGTCAGAGGACTCTCTATTCAGGCCAGCACGGCCATATATTTATGGTTCATAGCTTAGTTTTCTTAAACGTAAAAGGCTAAGCTTCAACTTCAAAGGTGTTGGAACATTGGCATTAAAACAAAAGCAAAAACAGCAAAACAAAAGCAATGAAATCGAAGCAAAAAGGAAAGAAAAATAGTAGCTAAAGATTGTAACTGAAGAACTACTTTTTTTCATTTAAAAATTGAAAATATACATAAGTTACAAGCTTAACTTGACAGTTACCTAATGGCTTAACTGCTCCCACTAATACATGACTAATTAATAACTTGAATTACACACAAAAGGAGCTGACATAACAGCCATTACATCAAAGATCAATCCTACCAACTTACTTGCATAAGTCACAAGTAAACTAAGCAAAATTACATTGAAACAAAATGGACCAAGCTACTGTTGCATTCGGTTCAGCTTCAATGCTGCACTTCAAGCTGCTTTGCTGTTGTCGATCTTGTTGTGAGCTAGATGTTGGTTCCATGTTGCATTGCAGGCCAAAGTTTAACACTCCTTCTTGGACTGTATGCAACAAACACCAATTGCCCTTCTCAAAATTTCAAATCTGGTAGCTCCCAATGGCTTGGTCAATATATCAACCAATTGAGCTTTTGAGCTACAATGAACAAAGCTGACTTCCTTCGATTGTTCAGCTTCTCGAACAAAATGGAATTTAATCTTAAAGTGTTTTGTCTTACCATGAAACACAGGGTTCTTAGCTATGACAACTGCAGATTGATTGTCTACCCAAATCTCAGTTGCATCAGCTTGATCTTCATTGAGATCATGTAGGAGCTTCCTGAGCCATATAGCCTGATTAACAGCTGCAGCAACTGCAATATACTCCACTTCAGCTGTGGATTGAGTAACAATTTGTTGCTTCTTTGAACTCTAGCAAAAAATATTTGATCCAAGTGTAAAAAAGTAACCAGATGTGCTCTTCATGTCATCAACAGAACCAGCCCAATCACTATCTGAATATCCTGCTAGCTTGAGCTCCCTTGCTTTCTCAAACTTAACTCCATAATTTAAGGTTCCTTTAACATATCTAAAGATCCTTTTTGCTGCTTTGAAATGAACCACATCACAGCAATGCATAAACCTTGATAAAAGACTAACACCAAACATGATATCTGGTATAGTTGCTGTTAGATAGAGCAGACAGCCTACCAAGCTTCGATATTGCTTCTCATCAACCCTTTCCTGATCTCCACTACTGGTCAGCTTCTCCCCTTGAGCCACAGGTGTGCTAACTGTTTTGCAGTTCTGCATACAGAATTTATTGAGAATTTTCAAGGCAAAAGCATGTTGGTTGATGAATATGCCTTGATCAGATTAATGCACTTCCATGCCAAGGAAGTATGTCATGACTCCCAAGCCTGTCATTTCAAACACTTCCTGCATTTGAACTTTGAATTCATCAATGAGCTCACTCTTGCTTCCAGTCACGAGCAAATCATCCACATAGAGAGAAACAATCAACAATGTCTCACATTCCGACCACTTCACATAAAGTGTAACTTCACTGACACTTTTTTCAAACCCAAGCCTTGACAAGTATGTGTCAACCCTGTCATACCAGGCCCTTGGTGCCTGCTTTAGGCCATAAAGTGCCTTTCTCATTCTATACACTTTGTCTTCCTCTCCTGCAGCTTTGAATCCTTCAGGTTGCTCGATGAAAATCTCTTCCTTGAGGAAACCATTCAGAAATGTTGACTTGACATCTAACTGGTGAATTTTCCATTGCTTTTGAGCAGCTAAAGCAAACAGAAGTTTGATTGTGTCCAACCTTGCCACTAGAGCAAATGTCTCCATGAAATCGATCCCATACTACTGACTATAGCCTTTCACCACAAGCCTTGCCTTGTGTTTTTTCAATGAGCCATCAGCATTGTATTTGGCCCTAAACACCCACTTAACACCAATGACCTTCTTGTGATCAGACCTGTTCACCAATTCCCAAGTCTGATTTTTATTAATCATCTCCAATTTTTCTTCTATTGCCTTCTTCCAGTACTTATCTCTGGCAACTTCTTCATAGTCAGTGGGCTCAACTACTGCAACATTGCACCTTTGGTAAATGTCAGCAATGGTTCTGGTACCTCTTACAGGAGCATCATCAACAACTTCATTATTTGGTTCCTCTTCTGTAGGTTCAATAACGAAGTCCAACTAATCCTCTTCAATTAAACCTGCTTCAGCACCATTCCAGCTCCAAACCTTCTCTTCATCAAATCTCACATCCCTGCTCACCAGAATTTTCTTTGTTGAAGGATCAAACACCCTATAGCCCTTCTTAGTGCTACTATAGCCAACAAAGATCCCTGAAATAGCCCTGTTTTTAATCTTGGTTCTCTTTTCAACTAGAATGTGGGCATAACAGACACAACCAAACACTTTTAAGTGTGATACCACTAGTTTGAGTCCATGCCATGCTTCAAAAGGAGTCTTGTCCTTGACAGCTCAAGTTGGCAACTTATTGAGCAAATACACTGAGGTATTGACACCCTCAGCCCAAAATATACTTGGAAGTTTGCTTTGAAATAGCAAACACCTAGTCATATTCATCATTGTCCTGTTCTTCGTCTCACATACCTCATTTCGTTGAGGAGTATACACTATAGTTAACTGATGATACATCCCAGCCTGCTCACATAGCTTTTGAAATCTTTCAGACAAGTATTCAGTACCATTATCTGTCCTCAAAGCTTTAATCTTGCAGCCTGCTTGATTCTTAACTAAGGCTTTGAATTTTCCAAAAGCCTCAAACACTTCTGACTTATGTTTTAAAAAGTAAACCCAGCAAAATATGGTCAAATCATCTATAAACAGTACAAAGTACTTACTTCCATTTAGTGAAGGGGTCTTCATTGGTCCACAACATCAAAATGTACCAATTCGAGCTTCTCTCGAGCTCTCCATGCATTGTTTGCTAGAAAAGGAAATCTAGCTTGCTTACCAAGCTGACAAACTTCACAAACAGTATCACTGACTTCAACCTTGGACATGTCATCAACCAAGTTCAGCCTGTGCAGTAGATCGAGTGATCTGAAGTTGGCATGTCCTAATCTCCTATGCCAAAGACCAGTGCTATCAACAAGACTGGTGTAAGCCTTTCTCTCAATTTGACTCACATCTAACATGAAGGACCTATCAATCAGAGCTACTGTGACTAACTCATGACCAAGTGAGTATTCAACAATGCAAGAACCATTTCTAAAGACCAAAGTGTATTATTTTTCCACTAACTGACCAACACTAAGTAGGTCCTGGTCTATGTCAGGCACAAAAAGCACATCAGAAATTATTTTGTTACCTGAACAAGTGTTGATCATCACATTGCCTTTTCCTTTGGCTTCAATCAGGTTCCCATCTCCAATCCTGATTTTTGAAGCAAAAGTTTTGTCAAGACCTTTAAACAGCTTCTCATCAGATACCATGTGGTGTAAGCAGCCACTGTCCACTAACCAATCACTTCTGACTTTACTTGTGCTAACAAAACAGGAAGCTGCAAAAACATGCTCCTCCTAAGCTTGAAGGTCCTCAGCAGCTCGAGCTTGTTGATGAGTAGCTTCATTTCCTTTGCCTTTACACATTTTCTCAACATGACCAAACTGTTTACATCTTTTGCATTGAATGTCTGGCCTATACCAACAATATCTTTCTGAATGTGTGGTCTTCTTACAGTGAATGCATGGTGGAAATACTCTTTTGCCTTCTTCTTTCCTTGGTTTTTCCCTTCTGTTGTGCCAAGGCTTCTTGCCTTTTTTATTTGAACTTGAGCCTTCATTGGCCCTTGCCTGGAAAGCACCATCAGTATGATCTTCCTGCCTATTTGCTCTCTTTTGCTCAAGTACATACAAAGAGTTGATCAATTCAGACAGTGAAATGGCTGACAAATCTCTCGATTCCTCAAGTGATGAAATCTTTGACTCGAATTTCTCAGGGAGAGTAGTGATGACTTTTTCAACAACTCTACTCTCACTGAAGTCCACTCCAAGGAGCCTTATGCTGTTGACAATGGCCATGATTTTGTCTGAGTACTGCTTAATGGTCTCAGACTCTTTCATCTTTAAATTCTCAAAGTCTCTCCTGAGATTGATCACTTGCTGCTGCCTTGTTTTGTCTGACCCCATGAACTCCTCCTTCAACTTCTCTCATGCCTGCTTAGGTGAATCGCTGGCCATTATCCTAGTGAAGATTACATCTGATACTCCATTCTGCAAGCAGGACATTGCTTTATGCTTCTTGGAGCATTCTTCACTATGTTGCCTCATCTGAGCAATAGTGGGATTGGCCCTCAATAGAGGTGGTTCTGTGTCGTTTTCAATCACATTCCACAGATCGTGCACCTGAAGGTAAGTTTTCATCTTGACTACCCAAATGTGGTAGTTCTCTCCAGTAAACACAGGTGGTGGAGGTGGTGTGAAACTCATCCTACAGAACCAAGTTCAAATGCTTCGATTTCTCTTTTTTAAGCTTTGTTTTGACTGAAAAACACGACCAACAATAGAGGCCCTCAAAGATGACAAGCTCTGATTACCATTTGTTGGAACATTGGCATTAAAACAAAGCAAAAACAGCAAAAAAAAAGCAATGAAGTCGAAGCAAAAAGGAAAGAAAAACAGCAGCTAAAGATTGTAACTGAAGAACTACTTTTTTTCATTCAAAAATTGAAAATACACATAAGTTACAAGCTTAACTTGACAGTTACCTAATGGCTTAACTGCTCCCACTAATACATGACTAATTAATAACTTGAATTACACACAAAAGGAGATGACATAACAGCCATTACATCAAAGTTCAATCCTACCAACTTACTTGCATAAGTCACAAGTAAACTAAGCAAAATTACATTGAAACAAAATGGACCAAGCTACTGTTGCATTCGGTTCAGCTTCAATGCTGCACTTCAAGCTGCTTTGCTATTGCTGATCTTGTTGTGAGCTAGCTGCTGGTTCCATGTTGCATTGTAGGCCAAAGTTTAACAAAAGGCTTCAAAACATTAAATATTTACCTTACAATCTACCTATGAGCTAAGTTTGAATGTGGATCACCATCAGCTTGTCCATGTTGTTAGCATGGGGAAAAACATAGTGAATATAGCCTGTAAGGACCATTTTAACAAAAGATTCATCTCATACAAGACAAACCAAACTTGTTCTGCATTGGACCATCTATGCCTAGATTCAAGAACTCATCTAACACCATATACGCAATAAATGCAGTCAAGAGTTGAGAGGCCAAAAATATCTACCATGCATATAATACAATAAGGGAGAAATTTCAGCAACATAATTCCTAACAAGCATGGAAATCAATTTTAAAGAATAAAATAGGTCATATAGCTAGCAGTAGAAATGAAGTAACATAAGAAATCAACATTACAATTTATGTTTCAACAAATTGTACTGGACAAAAGGGTCCGAATGCCACTCGTACTCAATCAGCTAGGTAGCTCACAAGAGAGTCAAGTTAACGTTTCCCATTCTCCGACGCCTTACTTTTTATTGTAGCAAGCTATTCCATTCCAGCGTTGCATAGGTTGATGAGAAGCAGTGCCCCATCATCCTGGCACCACATTGAGCAACATTTGGGTTTCAAAAACTTCTCCATCCAGCCTCTTCTAGGCATTATAAACTGGACGCTATGTTGACATTCTCTTGATTGGTGTGTCTCAGCAGGTTAAAGACAAAGTCCACTGATAACTGATATATGCCTTGGTTGGTGTGCATTACAGCATTGACCAGAAACTGAACCCTTTGGTTCTGATGACTATAATGCAAGGGATTCGGCATGGACGCCCCCGGAATTAGGCTCATCGCTGATCCGAAGTGGCAATCTAAGGTAGTCCACTCCACTGCCACTCTTTGTTGGCATTTGAACCATAAGCAGCATAAATTATGACTGTATGTATTACATCCACCGATAGCTCCATCAAGGGTGAAATCTGTGGTTAAGATCCACTAATCATCATCGTCTTCAGCAGTTCTATACCAGACCCAAGGTGAGCTTGAAGTCCCATTTTATCCTCAGTTGTATCTCTGAGAAACAAAATTTGCACCATTGTTCCAATCTCCAGTGAGACATGAGCTAAATTAATAGGTGTGGTAGTCCTCCTCCGATGATTCAAGTAGTAAGGATCTTCAAGCCCCAATCTAAACCTTCAATGGCTCATTATCCAAAACACTAACTTGTCTCACCATTCCATGATCTCCTTTTCACGTCCTTCTCAACTCCATATATTTCAGGAATTTAAGCATTTTCCCTCTAACACTCAACATAATCATGAAAAAACTTGATTCTAAGAAAATAACGCTATGATTAACTTTGCATGAAAACTTCTGCAATATTTATTCTTTACATCTGCACTTTATCTCAAATTAAACTTTGAGATTATGTGAAGAAATGGAGAAAAGTTATCAATTTTCGAGATTAACATAAATAAAAAAAATTTTAAAGATGAAAGCGAAAAAATTGTCAAATTCAGTCACTAATTATTATTTTATCAAAAAAAAAACCTGTAAAAGTAATAAAGGTGATTTTTACTTTATTTTTTTAAGAAGTAAATCTTGTTTCTTTTTTGTCCAATTAAATTAACATTCAATGACACTAAATTTAGAAAAAAAAATTAGGTTAACTAGATTGGGTGTTAAAATTTTAAGTTAATTAAATTAAATGGTACACTGTTGGTAGAAGATTTTATTAAAATTTATGTAAGAATTATATGAAGTTTAAATCAAATTGGTAAAGCTAAAATTTAAAAAAAAATCATGTTGCCTTAGGTTTGAAAAACACGTGTAAATTTTATTAATTTTATAAATATTTAGAAAAAGAAACTGACAAGTAAAATAACATTTTTTTACTATTTTCAATAATATAACTTACTCTGTAAAATGTTTTTTAATTGTTTTTGATGTTTTACAAAGCAGATTGACTATCAATTGATTTAGTCATAATCAAATAATAATTAAATAAAAAATTTATAAATTAATTTATCTATGGATTTTTTTAATTTCGAATAATTTATCTAAAAATCAATTCCAATTAATGGGGTTGGATTGTAGTAACATGGTTTTAATTGTAGTATAATTTCACTAACAGCATCATATGTTAAAGTACTTGCATTGTTATGTAATTTGATAGTTTGCTCCTTTGAATTCATCACTGAGATGAGTTGTGACTGTAGGTCTTCAAAATGGCCAAAGCACTACAACGGTTTGGCATGAAAAGAGCATTAGTTGTGCACTCAGAGGGTTTAGATGAAATGAGTCCCCTTGGTAAGCTTCATTTTATTACTCATTTCCCTCGGCTCAATCATCGGCTCATGTCGTCTTTGTTTGCTGTTCCTTATATCTAAATCATTACAATCTCACAACATATATCCATCCATACAGGGCCAGGGCGAGTCCTTGATGTCCCTCTAGAAAAAATTAAGAAGTTCTCATTTGATCCATGTAAGATCTTGTTTGTATTTCATGATGTTTTCTTCCTTCCTTTATTGATACCATAGATGTATTTTATTGAATGATACACAAGATTTTGAAACTGCTGTATTTATATACTGATCAAGTTGTGCTAAGAAAATACAATGTTTGGACAGTGGAATTTGGCATTCCTCGTTGTGCTCTAGATGGATAGTGGAATTTGGCAAAGTTTTAGGTTCAATTTAGAAGAAATAGAGACTGCAACTTAGTACTTTTCGGAGTCGAATTTGTTGGGAAAAAGTAACTTTGCTGCTACATATAAAGGGTTCCTTAGAGATGGATCAGCTGTTGTGATTAAAAGCATTAGCAAAACTAGTTGTAAATCAGATGATTCCGAGTTCTTGAAAGGATTGAATGTTTTAGCATCGTTGAAACACAAGAATGTTGTCCGGTTAAGAGGATTTTGTTGCTCAAAAGCACGCGGTGGGTGCTTCCTCATTTATGATTTCATCCCTAACGGAAATTTGCTACAGTATCTCGACGTAAAGGATGGTGACGGTACAGTCCTAGATTGGTCTACTAGAGTTTCCATTGTTAAAGGTATAGCCAAAGGTTGGTCTCTAGTTATGTTTTTTTGCCTTGTTTTAAGTGGTTCCTATTAGCTAACTAGACATGTTTGTTGCAACAGGGATAGCATACTTGCATGAATACAAAGTAAACAAACCGGCTCTCGTTCACCAAAACATATCAGCCGAGAAAGTGCTCGTCAACCACCGGTTTAATCCCCTACTTTCAGATTCCGGCTTACACAACATCCTCACCATTGACATTGTCTTTGGTTCACTCAAAGCCAGTGCTGCCATGGGTTATCTCGCACCCGAATATGCCAACACGGGTCGTTTCACCAAGAAGAGCGACGTTTACGCGTTCGGGACACTCGTTCTCCAACTCCTTTCGGGTAAACAAAAGGTGACCAGCTCGGTACGTTTAGGAGCTGAAACTCGTAAGTACCAAGATTTCATAGACTCGAACCTTCACGGTCGGTTCTTTGAACACGAAGCGACTAAACTAGCAAGAATAGCATGGCTTTGCGCTCATGAATGTCCTATAGAAAGACCATCAATGGAGGAAGTGGTCCAAGAATTGGGTAACTGCAATGGCCGTCCTTAAATGGTGATGATGATGTTGTCACTTAACTACTCACTGATGCATGAATGGGGCATGTTTTAAATTTGTGTCCTTTTGTTAAGGACTATGCTTTTGTGAATTTTGTTCATGTGAATTCAACCTCGTAAATGCTATTTTTATTTTGTTATCCAAAAATTTATTTCTAGGCTTTTTTAATTCACTCTTTTAATTTTGTGCTTGAAAGTAAGCTTTATATGATATACTGATATTTTTTAGGGTGTAACCGAGCAGGCCTGAGTTAAACTTTAAATTTGTAGCTTGATTCTCAGTTCAAGCTCAATTAAATATCTATTGTATAAATTCATATAAGAAAATTTATTATCAAGAATTTTATGAAATTATATATCATTATTAAATTATATTTAATATTAATTATTTTAAATTGTATAAATTCATATAAGAAAATTTATTATCAAGAATTTTATGAAATTATATATTATTATTAAATTATATGTAATAATAATTATTTTAAATTATACAAATTCATATAAGATAATTTATTAGTTGTAATTATTTTAAATTTTATTAAATCATATATTTTAATTAAAATATATTTAATATTAATTATTTCAAATTATCTTTATAGTATCATATATTATGATTTGAGTAAATTCATATAAGAATATTAATTATTAATAATTTTATTAAATTATATATTTTAATTATAATATATTTAATAATAATTATGTTAATTTATATTTTATAGTATCATATATTATGATTTGAGTAAATTCATATAAGAATATTGATTATTAATAATTTTATTAAATTATATATTTTATTTATAATATATTTAATAATAATTATGTTAATTTATATTTTATAGTATCATATATTATGATTTGAGTAAATTCATATAAGAATATTTAATATTAAGAATTTTATTAAATTATATATTTTTATTAAATTATATTTAATAATAATTATATTAAATTATATTTTATAGTATTATATATTATGATTTTAGAAAATTCATATAAGAATATTTAATATTAAGAATTTTACTAAATTATATATTTTTATTAAATTATATTTAATAATAATTATGTTAATTTATAATTTACAGTATCATATATTATGATTTGAGTAAATTAATATAAGAATATTAATTATTAAGAATTTCATTAAATTATATATTTTAATTAAAATATATTTAATAATAATTATGTTAATTTATATTTTACAGTATCATATATTATGATTTCAGTAAATTAATATAAGAATATTAATTATTAAGAATTTTATTAAATTATATAGTTTAATTAAAATATATTTAATAATAATTATGTTAATTTATATTTTACAGTATCATATATTATGATTTCAATAAATTAATATAAGAATATTAATTATTAAGAATTTTATTAAATTATATAGTTTAATTAAAATATATTTAATAATAATTATGTTAATTTATATTTTACAGTATCATATATTATGATTTCAGTAAATTAATATAAGAATATTAATTATTAAGAATTTTATTAAATTATATATTTTAATTATAATATATTTAATAATAATTATGTTTAAATATGATTAAATTATTTATTATTGATAATAATAATATTATTATAATTTAAATAACAATAACAATAATCATTTACCAAAACAATTTTATGCTAAGGGTATTCTAGTCATTTTAGTTTTTTCCATTATGCTATTACACCTCTATTCCATTCAACCAAACACAAGATTACTATTACGCCTCTATTCCATTACATTCAACCAAACAGTGGATTAGCTATTACACCTCTAATCCAATACACCTCTAATCCAATACAGCGAACCAAACCTACCCTAAATGTGTGAGAACTGCAAAACCCAAAAATCTCGTCTCCTAGCAGGAACAGAGAGTAAGTAATAATATAATCCAATTTTCGAATATTCTAAGAAAAAGATGACTCTCACTTTTCCTTCTCTTTTATTCTCTATTATAAACATCGCTGGCCGCAGAATTTACTCTATTCACAAAAAAAAAGGTGGTTTTGATCTTTGATCAGCTGAGTGGAGTAGCATGAAGTTTTGTAAGAGCTTAAGCATATTGATCGAAGAAGCGTTGCCTGATTGGAGAGATAAGTTTTTGCCTTACAAGGATTTGAAGAAGCAGTTGAAGTTGATATACCCCAAAGATGGGAGCGAGAAGCAGCCTAACAAACGGCCCAGATTAGATTCAATGGACGGTGGGGATGGGGAGGACAGCGAGGTTTCCAAGGAGGTGATGGATTTCGTTTTGTTGTTGGAAAATGAAGTGGAGAAATTCAATACCTTTTTCGTTGAGAAAGAAGAGGATTATGTTATCAAATGGAGGGTAAATTTTCGAAAAATTCCCCTTATATTTTTATGCAAAAGTTTCAGTTTTTCTTTTTTTTTGGGGGGGGGATTCCATTAGGTATTCTGGGATTAATTGTTGGTTAAATAAAGGGGCTTTGTCTCTTTTTTATTGCTGTTTATACAGGATTATTTTGGAGCTTTGCAGTGAATTTAGTGATGGGTTTGTTGAAATTTTGAAGTTAATGAAGTAAAAAATGCATCTTTTCCCTCATTCAGAGAGCTCTATTTATAGAATTCTCTACTGAATTGCCTGTTTCAATGTGAAAAATGGATGAATTTGATACTTTGTGGTGAATTTAGTGATGGGTTTGTTGAAAATTTTGAAGTTAATTAATTTAAAAAAAAAAAACAAAGAATCTTTTCCCCCATTCTTCAGTGTGAGAGATGGATGAAAGGCATATCTGTTTTAGTACTTTGTGGTGAATTTAGTGATGGGTTTGTTGAATTTTTGAAGCTAATGAAGTAAAGAAAGAATCTTTTCCCTCTTATTTTTGTTATTATGTCCTTTATTATGAATTCAGAGAGCTTTGTTAATAGAATTCTCCGCTGTAATGTTTTTGTTACTTTTGAGATGTTATGTTTGAGTCTCCAACCATTTATGTTTCCCTCTCACAGTCTAGAGTCCATTCCTGTTTGAATCTTTAGAGTCCACACTATTTCAGCCCAGTCCTTTGGGAGATGTAGCATGTTTTCCTTTGAAAATAGAAAATTACAGCAATATTCATGGTTTGAAAATACGTTGTCATGTCCACTGCCACTAACAAAGAAGCTTCAATATGAAAAACGATATTACAATGGCAAAGCCCACCTTGTAAAATGCCTTGTCACAAAAGGAAAACTCACCAGAGTTCTCATGTTTCCCACAGTCGGATGCAAGTCGAGTTGGCGGCGTTGGATGCTTGGCTTCTTTCGCACTTCCGACAGATTTCCTTTTCCCTGCAGCGTGTTTTATTGCTTTCTCCTTGTGACTTGCAGGAACTGCAAGATAGAGCAGAAAAGGCCAAAGCATCAGATGGAGGGTTGATGAATGTTGGGAGGGAGATTGTGGATTTTCACGGAGAGATGGTTCTGTTGGAGAATTACAGTGCCCTTAACTATACAGGTACTAATCTGTTTTCTTTTCACCTTAGTCCATCTTTTCAGCAAATGACTTAAAGCATAGCTGGAACTAATTGATGTTCCGACCTCAGTCGTGCCTTACGTTTTTCAAAATTCGAGAATGTTATTTGTGGAATTCAATCTTCTCAGTAATTAGCAGTGTTTGTGCTTTGCTAATGTTAGCTACTTGCAATCTTGATGGCTTATATGGTCTAAAAGGACTGTATGAAGTTCATACGACCTTTCATAGATCCGAGAGTTGGTTGAGACTGCATTCTATTACGATGTGTGAAAACTTTTGAACCTACATGATGTTACACAGGACTAGTGAAGATAATAAAGAAATACGACAAGAGAAGCGGTGCTCTTGTTCGCTTGCCCTTCATTCAAAAGGTCTTGCAACAACCGTTCTACCGGACCGATGTTCTTAATGAGCTTGTGAAGGAGTGTGAGATGGTACTTGATCGTCTTTTCTCCACAAATGAACCATCGGCGTTACCTGATGTAACCAACGAGAAAGACCACAAACCTGATACTTCTAGCAGAAGTAATGAAAACTTGCTCAAAGTTCCAAAAGAACTTGCAGAAATCAAGGATATGGAGAACATGTATATGAAGCAAACTTTGTCAGCACTACACGTCTTGAAAGAGATCCGGAGCGGAAGCTCAACCGTGAGCGTGTTCTCACTGCCGCCTTTGCAAAATCGTGCATTGGATGATCAGAAGAAAATTACTGTGTTAGAACAGGCAGCCAAATAAGCTCCCACCTTTTCTTTTCTTTGTTTTTTTTTTTTAACATATACTGCTGCAAGATACTTACAAAGCTTTGTATCCTAAATCCAATTTCTGTTTGGAACTTGTATGACACCTTTTCATAGTTAAAAACCAAAACATAAGTGCTAGTTTAACATTGTTGTTGCGGTTTTGATTTTTTTTTTGGTTCTAAAAGTATTCCCATGTGTTTTCGGATGGCAAAATCTCTTTGTTTTAAAAGTGGTTTTGAAAAACAATGCTAAAAACGCTCTAATCTGAGACCTTAAAAGCAGATATCCAATGCACTTTACATGAATGAGCTAACATTCAAGAACCCTTTTTTTAACTTTCCCATGAAAATCTTCCGTGAGCCTGTGATTTTTAAACCTTTAAAACCCCCACAAACCTTTCCAATGGTTCAATCTGCAACCCACCATTCCCAGTGAAAATGTCTATAGTAGCAAAAGCACCCAATTACCTTCAGGTCTTTTCTGATGGTTCAGTAAAACGGTTTGCACCCGAAGTAGCTCCCACCTCTGAAGAATCCTCTGGTGGATACAAGTCTAAGGACGTGATCATCGATCTGCCAAAAGCTATAACTGGGAGGATTTTCCTTCCTGATATCCCAGGACCATGCACCTCATCACTTCCGGTTCTTGTCTATTTCCATGGTGGTGGGTTTTGCATCGGCTCAACCACGTGGCTCGGCTACCATCATTTCCTTGGAGATTTTTCCGTCGTGTCACATTCCATTGTCCTTTCGGTTGACTACCGTTTGGCACCTGAACATCGCCTCCCTATAGCTTACGATGACTGTTATAGCTCCCTGGAATGGCTGTGCAGCCAAGTTAGTAATGAACCATGGTTGAAGCAAGCTGATATCTCTCGTGTGTTTCTCTCCGGAGACAGTGCCGGTGGGAACATCGTTCATCAGGTTGCTATTAAAGCAATGAGAAAAGAAACTTTACGTGTTAAGGTTAAAGGGTTATTGTTGATGCATACATTTTTTGGCAGTGAAGAAAGTGTTGAAAAGTCAACAAAGGTAGGAAGCAACTTGTTAAAAAGGTTGAGCAAGTTGCACCGAATGTTGAAAAGTTGAACGGGATAATTGCAATTTTGGTCCCTAATTTTTTAGGCCATTTGCAAGTTAGTCCCTGAACCTCAACTATAAATAGGCCTTTTCATTTTTCATTTCAACCATCCCAACCAATCTTTCTCTCTTAGTTTTCTCTCTTCTCCCATTTGAGAATTCTTAAGGAATTCTATTTGTTTGTAATACTTTGGAGATAGTAAAGTTATCATCTGGTGTTAGTGCCCGAGGACGTAGGTATAATTTACCGAACCTCGTTAAATCTCTTGTGTTCTTTCTTGTCCTATTTTTCTTTCAATATTTGAGGGTATAATAGTAGTATTTAATTGTGCTATTAAATTACTATAGAAGGGATATTCTGTCTAAGGAAAGACTTGGTATTTAAGAGATCCATGTGATCCACCTCTCTTCCCTGGGAATTGAACTTTGTGTGATTTTTTAGTACAATAATTTACACGCTTCCGACCTTATTGGAACAACAAGTGGTATCAAGAGCCGAAGGTTAATCGTAGTATGCTCTGTGGTTGCAGTTTAAACTGATCTTCCACATCAGAAAAGATTTCCTTAGGTATATATTGAAAGATTATGGAGAAAACGGTCGGTGTAGGAGCTTCAACATCGACCATGTGGACAAGACCGACAATTGCAAATGCAAGACTGGTCGTGGAGATCTTTGATGGCACAGGCCATTTTGGTATGTGGCAAAGTGAGGTTCTAGATGCCCTTTTTCAGCAGGGTCTAGACATTGCCATTGATGAATAAAAACCAGATGATGTACAGGAGAAAGATTGGAAGGCGATCAATCGGTTGGCATGTGGCACAATTCGATCATGCCTTTCTCGAGAGCAGAGGTATGCTTTTTCAAATGAGACTTCTGCAAATAAGTTGTGGGTGGCACTTGAAGAAAATTTTTTGAAGAAAAACAGTCAAAATAAGCTCCACTTGAAGAAAAGACTGTTTCGCTTCACATACGTCCCAAGTACCACAATGAATGATCACATCACCAAATTTAATCAGTTAGTCACTGATTTGCTGAATATGGATGAGACATTCAAAGATGAAGATTTGGCTTTGATGCTGTTGGGGTCACTTCCTGAGGAGTTTGAGTTCCTAGAAACTACTCTACTTCATGGCAGGAGTGATATATCTCTGAGCGAAGTCTGTGCGGCCTTATACAGTTATGAACAGAGAAAGAAGGACAAACAGAAAAACTCAATCAGAGATACAGAAGCTTTAGTAGTCCAAGGTCGTTCATACACTCGGAAGAAAACTCAAAAGGGGAGATCAAAGTCAAAGTCCAGACTCGGGAAAGATGAATGTGCTTTTTGTCATGAGAAAGGCCACTGGAAGAAAAATTGTCCAAAGCTGAAGAATAAGGGAAAAGCTGCTGTAGATGCTTGTGTTGCAAAGCATGATACTAGTGACTCTGAACTATCACTAGTTGCATCATCATCGTCGTTCCATTCAGATGAGTGGATATTGGATTCGGGTTGTACCTATCATATGTCCCCTAACCGGGAGTGGTTCTCTGATTTAGTAGAACTAAATGGAGGAGTTGTTTATATGGGCAATGACAATGCCTGTAAAACTGTTGGGATAGGTTCAATCCAATTAAAGAATCAAGATGGATCAACCAGAGTTCTGACTGATGTTCGGTACGTGCCCAGTTTGAAGAAAAATCTCATCTCATTGGGAGCCTTGGAATCCAATGGTTCAGTTGTTACTATGAGAGATGGGATTTTGAAAGTGACATCTGGCGCACTTGTAATATTGAAGGGCATCAGGAAAAATAACTTGTATTACTACCAAGGTAGTACAGTTATTGGAGCAGTCGCTACAGCTTCCGGTAACAAAGACTTGGACTCAATGCAGTTGTGGCATATGAAGTTGGGACATGCCAGCGAAAAATCCTTGCAAATTCTGGCAAAGCAAGGATTGTTGAAAGATGCAAAGGCTTGCAAATTAAAATTTTGTGAGCACTGTGTTCTGGGAAAGCAAAAGAGAGTGAAATTCGGCACTGCTATCCATAATACAAAAGGTATTTTGGAATACATTCACTCAGATGTGTGGGGGCCTTCTAAAACACCTTCGTTGGGAGGAAAACACTACTTTGTTACTTTTGTTGATGACTTTTCCAGAAGAGTTTGGGTGTATACCATGAAAACTAAAGATGAAGTGCTTGGAGTTTTTCTTAAATGGAAAACTATGATCGAAAACCAGACTGGCAAGAAAATCAAGCGGCTTAGGACAGACAATGGAGGGGAATATAAAAGTGATCCGTTCTTCGATGTGTGCCAAGAGTATGGTATTGTTCGACACTTCACAGTTAGGGATACACCACAACAGAATGGAGTGGCAGAGCGTATGAATCGAACATTGCTGGAGAAAGTTCGATGTATGTTGTCCAATGCTGGGTTGGGCAAGCAATTTTGGGCTGAGGCTGTGACATACGCTGGCCATCTTGTTAATCGTTTGCCATCATCTGCATTAGAAAGAAAAACTCCTATGGAGGTATGGTCTGGAAAACCGGCTACAGATTATGATTCCTTACATGTGTTTGGATCCACTGCATATTAGCATGTGAAGGAGTCAAAGTTAGATCCGAGGGCAAAGAAAGCTCTCTTTATGGGAATCACTTCTGGAGTGAAGGGATTTCGTCTTTGGTGCTTAAGCACAAAGAAAATGATCTGTAGCAGAGATGTTACCTTTGATGAATCTGCCACATTGAAAAAGGTAGCAGATAAAGATATTCAAACGAGCAATACTCCACAGCAGGTGGAGTGTACTCCAAAACAGGTGGAGTTTGAGCAGATGGGGATTTGCCCAGTTAATAAGTCTAATTCTCCAGCCACAATGGAGGAATTAGAGGTTGAAGAGGTTCTGACCCAAGAACCACTAAGTACACCAGAACCAGTTGCAGTTGCAAGGCCACGGAGAGAAATTCGTAAACCTGCTCGATTTACTGATATGGTGGCCTACGCCCTTCCCGTTGTTGATGATATTCCTATCACTTATCAAGAAGCAATGCAAAGCTTAGAAAGTGATAAATGGAAAAGCGCCATGGATGAAGAAATGCAGTCTCTCCTGAAGAATAATACTTGGGAGTTGGCGCAATTACCGAAAGGTAAAAGGGCAATCGGATGCAAGTGGGTATTCGCAAAGAAAGATGGATCTCCTAGCAAGAAGGATATTCGCTACAAGGCAAGATTGGTAGCTAAAGGCTACGCTCAGAAGGAGGGAATTGACTACAATGATGTATTTTCCCCTGTTGTGAAGCATTCCTCCATTAGAATTTTGTTGGCCTTGGTAGCACAGTTGAATTTGGAGCTAGCTCAACTTGATGTTAAGACGGCTTTCTTGCATGGTGAGTTAGAAGAGGAAATCTATATGACTCAGCCAGAAGGATACACAGATGCTGGTGGTAGAAATTGGGTTTGTAAGCTTAACAAATCGCTATATGGATTGAAGCAATCCCCGAGGCAGTGGTACAAGCGATTTGATAGCTTTATGAGAAGGCAGAAGTACACAAGAAGCAAATATGACAATTGTGTGTATTTGCAGAAGCTGCATGACGGATCTTTCATTTATCTACTCTTGTATGTTGATGATATGTTAATCGCTTCGAAGAGCCAAAATGAGATAGATAAGCTGAAGGCTCAGTTGAATCAAGAGTTCGAGATGAAAGATCTAGGTGAGGCCAAGAAGATTCTCGGCATGGAGATAAGTAGAGATAGACAGAGAGGCAAGCTTTGTTTGAATCAGAAGCAATATCTGAAAAAGGTATTACAATGTTTTGGTGTAAATGAAAACACAAAACATGTAAGTACCCCACTTGCTTCTCATTTGAAACTTAGTGCTCAATTATCTCCGAAAACTGAAGAAGAAAGAGAATATATGGCGAAAGTCCCATATGCTAATGCAGTTGGGAGTTTGATGTATGCGATGGTGTGTACGAGGCCTGACATTTCACAAGCTGTTGGAGTTGTGAGCAGGTATATGCATGATCCTGGAAAAGGACATTGGCAAGCTGTGAAATGGATTCTACGGTATCTTCGAAAAACCGTAGATGTTGGTTTAATTTTTGAACAGGATGAAGCACTTGGTCAGTTTGTAGTTGGATATGTTGATTCTGACTTTGCTGGTGATTTAGATAAACGTCGTTCAACTACGGGGTATCTGTTTACTCTTGCGAAAGCCCCAGTGAGTTGGAAGTCTACCTTACAGTCTACAGTAGCTGTGTCTACTACAGAGGCAGAATATATGGCAGTTACAGAAGCTGTTAAGGAGGCTATTTGGCTTAATGGATTATTGAAAGATTTGGGAGTTGTTCAAAGTCACATTAGTCTATATTGTGACAGTCAAAGCGCTATTCATTTAGCGAAAAATCAAGTCTATCATTCAAGAACCAAGCATATCGACGTAAGATATCACTTTGTGCGGGAAGTTTTGAAAAAGGAAAAATTCTACTTGAGAAGATTCCGACAACAGATAATCCCGCAGATATGATGACCAAGGTGGTAACAACAATCAAGTTTAATCATTGTTTGAACTTGATTAACATCCTGAGAATTTGAGCACCTTTAGGTGTATGGCGCTCGAGAGCGCATTTGGAGGCACTACAAAAGATAGCTTTATCGAATTTGGGGAGTTGAAGGAAGTATGTGAAGATGTGATTATCCTAATCAAATCTTCAAGGTGGAGATTGTTGAAAAGTCAACAAAGGTAGGAAGCAACTTGTTAAAAAGGTTGAGCAAGTTGCACCGAATGTTGAAAAGTTGAATGGGATAATTGCAATTTTGGTCCCTAATTTTTTAGGCCATTTGCAAGTTAGTCCCTGAACCTCAACTATAAATAGGCCTTTTCATTTTTCATTTCAACCATCCCAACCAATCTTTCTCTCTTAGTTTTCTCTCTTCTCCCATTTGAGAATTCTTAAGGAATTCTATTTGTTTGTAATACTTTGGAGATAGTAAAGTTATCATCTGGTGTTAGTGCCCGAGGACGTAGGTATAATTTACCGAACCTCGTTAAATCTCTTGTGTTCTTTCTTGTCCTATTTTTCTTTCAATATTTGAGGGTATAATAGTAGTATTTAATTGTGCTATTAAATTACTATAGAAGGGATATTCTGTCTAAGGAAAGACTTGGTATTTAAGAGATCCATGTGATCCACCTCTCTTCCCTGGGAATTGAACTTTGTGTGATTTTTTAGTACAATAATTTACACGCTTCCGACCCTATTGGAACAACAGAAAGGACTGAGAAAGAGAGGGCAGATGGTGCAACTGGCTATGTAGCAATGAATGACATGTTTTGGAAACTAAGCGTACCCGATGGTTCAAACCGTGATTACTTCGGATGTAACTTTGAGAAGCAAGAGGTTTCCGAAGCCGAATGGAGAGAATTTCCTGCAGTGACGGTTTACGTGGCTGGCTTGGATTTCTTGAAGGAAAGAGGAGTGATGTATGCTAAGTTTTTGCAGAGGAAAGAAGTGAAAAGGGTGAAACTCGTCGAAACCGAAAACAAGTCCCATGTCTTCCATGTGTTTCATCCGAAATCAGAGGCGACTTGTTCACTCCAGCGACAGATGAGTGAGTTCATTAAGAACAATTAACTTCATTGGCTAGGCTCGGTAGCATTGCGGGTTCAAGCATCAAATTAAATGCGTACAAGTATTCCATTATGTATATAGGATGGTAAAATATACATAGATGGTGATAGCCTTGTCTTGCATTAAAGTTTAACGAATGGGGTATGAGATGGGCTGGTCAAGCATCAAATTCCGCAAATCCTAAGAACATACATACATATATACATACATCTTATGCAAAAGCTCTGGAAGAATCTATGGCTGCTACGCTAACTTTTTGAATGCGGGGGAACCCTACTCATCATCAGTGCTCATAAACCCCCCAATGAAGCCAGCACCATTGCAATTTCCACATAACATCTCCTTTCTGCCCCTGCAAAACGATCATATATTACCAAGTGATTCATGGTATAAGTACATGAACATCGAGGTTTTGGTTTCATCTACCCGCAAACCCACAGGAATCACCGGCTTTGAATTGTCCATTAAAGAAATCAACAGGGTTGACTCCACTGCCTTTGCATTGAGAGCAAACAACTGCACCTGCCAAATTAAATACAAGGAAATATAACACGACCTAACTTTGGTCTTAACCAGATACTTTGGTATTTTAGTCTTTTAGAGTTCATTCAAATTTAAAGCTATGGTTTTTCGTGTCGGTCATTATATGTTTGAATCATTTCGGGTTCTAGTTGCTTCAGGTCAATTCCCAGTTGCTTATTTGGATCGTTTTGAGCCCAAATATTTTGGGTTTAGATCTATAAGTTTGGAGTTCTCATTAAATAATACTCTTAGACCTTACCATTAAATCACTGGTGCAACAATTTATGTAAAAAAAATAACAATAATTTATATGCAACAAATTAGAAAAAAAAATCATCTGATCAATTCATGTTATGTATATATAAGAGGAGAGTTGAAAATCATGTGTTTACCAACAAGGACAGCAACAACTGAATTTCCCGTGAAGTAGAAGGAGCAGATTTATAATGAGCTTACCATTTCCATCGCAATCACCACAGATGACACTATTGGGTTTGGTGTTTCGGTTACTTGGGGCAGCCTATTACCAAAAAACACACACAAATAAGAAAAGAAAAAAAAGCAATACAAGAACATGGAAACAGAAGAAGCATCTATGTGAAGGGGAAGGGGTTATAAATAAGCTCTAACCTTGGCTTTTATCACAGATTGAAGTTTAGCAGCGGAGCAGTCTCGAAAGGCACCATGATAAGGAAAAACTTTGGAATTGCAAGCAGTACAACTGAATATTGTCCCTGCTATCACGTTCCACGATATGTTTTAAAAAGAAAAATAAAAGTAAATATCAGTTACAAGAAAATGAGAGAGAGAGGAAGTACTTGGTTTTTGTGTGGATGGAAAGGGTAGTAAATGTGGCGAGTATGAAGCAGAGGCCATTGGGTTTACAGACTGATTATTGGAGTTGCAATGTGAGAAGAAGCATTGGTTTTTGCTTGCTGCTATGGTTGGTTGGTTGGCAATCGAAGGACAAACAAAATGGATTAGATATTTAGCCCAACATGTTGTTAGATGGGTTGCCAGATTACAGTGGCATTCCTTACTTCCTCAAATTACAATCCACCCATATATCCTTTAATTACCGGTCTTCGATTGTTACAAACCAATACAACCAGTATCAGCTTGTATCGGAACGCATCAATTCGTAGTTCTTGGTATCATTATTTAGTATTTTGTTTGTTTCAACCATTTTCACTTTTTAAAATTACATTAAAAGTAAAATTTATTCATTAAACTAATTAATAATTTTAAAATCTATGTTTATATATAAATATTGTTTTTTAGTCAATGCATATAACCATATTTAATCATACACAAGTAATTTAAATATATAAAAATATTTTTTGAGTAATACTAATAAACCCAAAACGATAAATATAGACACCAAATCGATGTGTTCTGCCACTCTTCCGTCTCCTTCCGCTTACCTTCATCTCCTTTCTGACACCACCACCTTCCCATCCCCAATATTTTTCCCTGCTTCTTCCCCACCCGACTGCCTCATCGCCACCCAGACCCTGCTGTTTGGGCCTTTTTACGCCTCTCCAATCTTTTCACCAGAAGCAGCACGACCATTCTCGATGGAATCGACATACTAGTTCTTTGACTTCAACCTGATGTCTGACACCAAACGATTTGGCTTGCTACCGTGATGTTTCTGATCTGATCATCATTTTTTTTCATGCTATAGCAGTGCCATAAGGTTGAGTGTTGTTCTTCGATCAACCATTCATACCGTTGCTACGATAAGAATAGCTTAGAGCTTTAAGATAATATTTATAGGGCCATTTCAATCTCCTTTCTTTGATTATAAAGCTTGCAGTGCCTCAAAACAAAAAAAAAAATAGCAATATAAATATGATACGCCCATGGATACCATAATACATTCCAATAAAAACATCACCATATAAATCCCAAACCAGTGAATTGATTAAACTCCAACTCTACCAAATGAAAATTTTATTTAATGAAAGATCAACAAAATGGAAAAGAATGGAACCTACTCCACAATTACTACCACTACATATAAGGAAACAGATTTAAAATAAGTTAAGCTCCAAATTATATCTTATGACATGCAATTCTCTGGAATAGCGGCAAAAAGATGTCCTCAAAAAGGTAATTTACCCTTAGAGATTGATTGACATCAAATCCTAATAGGCTACAACACTCTTTTAAACAGCAGTCAGAAGCCACATGGCCTCCGGAAACCCCGCAAATTTAGGCCTGACTCCAGTATTGCCGACTGTAAGCAACTTCATTATGATGGCACTACCAAAAAGAAAACAAATTGTCAATACAGAAGAAAATTTGGACACCAACCTAGTATAGTGAGAAAATCAAATTAGAAAGCACATATTATTGCCAATATATCAAACAAAAATAATTTAAGACAAAAAGGGACAAACCAAAACCAAATATCCTACTTATGCATGGAAGCAGGTTATTAGTATGTAGATATGGTAGGGCATAAAAAGAATCATACTGTATGTAGATGTATCAATCTGCTCAGGAAGCTCCTTTATATCCACCTCAAACCTCTCCTGGACCTACAATGGATCGTGAAATTTTGATTAGAGGTTGACACGTCATAGGACAAAATGATGCTAGAAAGGTTTAAACCCAAACCTGATTGAGCACATCAGAATCTGAAGCAGATGAAACAAATGTAATTGCAAGACCCTTGGTACCAAACCTACCAGCCCTACCAACCTGCCAAAACCAAGACACAACATTAGTCAGTTTACATGCATAAAACAGAAGCAATACTATAAAGATAATTCACTTTAAACATTAAACAAAACCCACCCTGTGCAGGTATGTATCAGCAGAATCTGGCATATCGTAGTTGATGACAATGTTAACACGTTCAATGTCAATTCCCCTTCCAACCAAATCTGTGGCCACTAGAATTCTTTTATGCCCCTCCTTGAAACCCTTGTACCGAGTCAGCCTACAATCATCAGTTTTAAAACAGAATACAAGATTAGATACTTCTATTATTAAATATCAGCTAAAGCTAATTAGAGAAGCTAAACCATGTAATATTTAAGCAAGGAGCATTATACTACTGGAACAGAAAAAGAAACCCAAACTTCTAAAAATATATAGCAAGTAAATAACAGTTTCTAGAAAGAAGACATAAGACGCACAAGCCAAACCCTAAAACAAGGGACCAAAATATGGGATCATGAGCAAGATAATGTTACAAAGTTAACTGAAAACTATAAATCAAGTAAAGAAAAGCATTATTTTCTCTTCATATATGTTCTCTATGAGAGGAAAAAATATAACCCAAAAAATAAATAACCATACTGCATAACCAAACTCAACCAAATCATGTTCATACTAAAGACTCCATGGTTCCAAGTGCACAAAACCACCACAACATCCAGTGTAGCAGAATACACAAAATAAGCAACTGAACGACCATACTTGGTGCATTAAGAAAACATGATAAAGAAATGCCTCAAAACCTTTGAAAGAAGATCTTTAAAAGTATATAAAGGTCCTTGAGACATATATAGTATAAGAAAATAAAAAGTATCCTAAGCCCTTTTAATTTAAAATAAAAAGGGGACAATGTATAAAGAACGAATGAAGCACGATAAGTACAAACCTTTCCTCCTGGGACATGCCAGAGTGGATGCATATAGAAGGAAAATTACACTCTACAAGTAACTTGTTTAACTCAGCAGCTCGGTTCACACTTTTGACAAAGATAACAACTTGGTTGAAGTCCAATGCATCAAGGAGGTCATTCAACTTGCGGTTTTTCTCCAGCTCACTCAATTTGATGTAGTGCTGCCATTGGAACCATTTTGGTGATTAGGTCTTGAATTATCTTTAAAAATAAGAAGTTCAAGAGGGAGAACTACGCTCATGGAACAAACCTGCACAAGACCATGAAGGGTCAACTTGGCCTCGTCGTCCACATAAATTTCCATTGGCTGAAAGGAACAAATGTGACAGTAAGTCATATTAGCGAGCTTCCTCAAGCAAATGGAATCCAGTACGAAATGAATTATGGATGCACATCGCTTGATTTGAGATTCTGGTCCATCTGACTTGCCTCCTTGCAGATTCATTACTTAATCACAGCAAGTACGTGCTATTCCCCTCAAAAGCAATGATTCTATTACAAAACAACACAGCACCCAAACAAGGAAACATCCAACCCCTCTTAATGCCCCCAGCCTAAGCCCAAACCCATAGCCTTAATTGAAAACAACTAAGAAATCAAGCCTAAATTTAAAAAAAAAAAAAAGAGAGATCACAAAGATCCACCACTTCAAAAGCCTAAACACTGCAAACTTATCACTTCACTACTAACCTTTCCCAATCAATCTGCATAACCCAGAAATGATTAGTTGAAGAAACTGCACCCAAGCAACACCAGTAGCAAGCATATAGTGATGGACCCACCAAGATTAAAATTTTACATAACTCTTGTTGAAAGCTGGGAATGAATTAAAAAGATACTTTCTAAATTCAAGTAGTATTGGCCACGGAATATTACATCTTGCATAAATTTCTTGCAAACCGGGCGAATTTCTTTGCTGAGCGTAGCAGAAAACATCATAACTTGCTTATCATGGGGGGTCATCTTGAAAATTTCCTGCACATCTCTCCTCATGTCTGCAGGATATAAATAAAATAAATACCAGAGGGAATGGCATAAGTAAAAGAAGCATTAAAAAACTTGTACATTTATCTAGCTTCAGGTAAAGAAAACCATACCAAGTGATTCAAGCATCTTGTCACATTCATCAAGAATGAAATGCCTGACATTCTTCAATGAAAGGTCCTTGTCTCTAGCCAGAGCCAATATCCTTCCAGGTGTCCCAACAACAATGTGGGGGCATTCATTTTTCAGCAGATCTTTGTGTACTTTGACATTGACACCACCATAGAAGACAGCAACCTTAATATCAGGCAGGTAAGTACTGAACCTCTCGAACTCATGACAAATCTACCAAGTTACGGGGATAACTAAAATGAGATGACATATATCATATAACCTCAAGAATGTAGAAAGAAATTTTATGACCAGAAAGCTTAAAGAAAAAGATGCAGAACATGTTCTAACCTGATAAGCTAACTCTCTTGTATGGCATAAAACGAGAGCAATAACTTGTCCCGGAGTTGGCTCAATCCGCTGTAATGATGACAAAACAAAAACCGCAGTCTTTCCCATCCCTGATTTAGCTTGGCAAATGACATCCATACCCAGTATAGCTTGGGGAATACATTCATGTTGCACTGATGAACCAAAGAAAAGAGCATCAAGGAATCCAGGGTAAGTAAAATATAACCTCCGTGATCCTTTTAATTTAACTTTATGATAGTTGCATATTACCTGCAAAAACAATGCATCAAAATAGAGGTTTTAAGCTGAACAAGAAATTCACATTAAACATACACAAAAGGGGCTACAAATCTAATTGGACATTTTGAGTAGAATCACAAGCTTGAGAAAATAACAATAAAACTGCCAAAGAGCAAGCCATCAATGTAATTTAAATTGCAATTTTGGTTCTAGGAACGGAACTACATATATGTTTTAACAAATATATAGAAAGGAAAGAGTAAGAGTCAGAAACTTGCCTTCGGAAGGGTGCTCAAACCCAGAGTCAACAATTGCCCGAAGAAGCTCTGGCTTCAAAAGGAAGTCTCTGAATCCTGAACTGTGAATCCCAACATAGCCCCTACAGAAGAAAAGGAGAATATATTAATTACCATCATTTACGAAAGCAAAATAAAATCATTTGAGACCAAAGAAAAATAAAATTGACGCAACTAGTATATGTTCTAACCTTCTGTTACCAGAAATCGCTCTCTCCCTAACGATTCTCAAATTCAGCATGCAAGTTCACAATCAGAGATCACTAACGATCCAATTCAGTAAAACTAATGTTCCCATTAGCATATAGTTTATTATAAAATTATTGATTAAAAGAAACAATTCACAAAAAAAAATTATTTATATAGAATTATGTATTTATATAAACACAAAAACTACATATATTTAAGTTCCAATAAATCGTAATCCATTCTACTAAAAGAATCTATCGAATTTAATTTTTTAGAAGTGAATTGTACTCTAGTTTTCATTCCCGGTACTGGACCGATCCGCATTACACGTAACTTGTTCTAAGCAAAGTTCGTTCGTTCTCATATGAGAACTAATATAATTTAAATAGAAAATGAACAGGGAGTAATAAAGAGAAAGTAAAAACTCACTTCTTCCCGGCCTCGCCGTTGACTTTAGCAGTGACGGAGTCAGGTGCTTTCTCTTCTTCTTCCTCGTAGTCGAGAAGCTCTTCCTCGTAAGCATCGTTGTCCCTCGTTTCTCCCATTCTTCTACAAATCCCAATAACAAATAATTAGGGTTTTAGCAAAGTAGGAGATCGAAGAGTAACTGAAAACAAGGTCCTCATAAAATCAAATTTCAAAGAAAGATTGTAGATTTGGAAGACTTACCTGAGAAGTTAATTGAAAGAGGAGGAAAATTTGGGGTTTAGGTTTAGGGTTCAAAGAGATTCTGCAAAGGAAAAAGGTTAGCCCTGAAAGTGGAAGAAAGAAGAGATTTAGATTTGGAAAAATAGAGAGAGAAAATAGGGTTTTCGGGTTCGACTATCGATCCTCAATATTGCCGGAAATGACCTCGCTTCTTCTCAGTATTTACCATCTTCTACTGCTCTCCCTAGTTGGACATTGCGTTCGAATTTTGAACATCTTTACCCTTTATTAAAAAAAATGGAAATTAAATTCATTTTGATATTTATATTTTCATTTTCATGTTTAAATTTGGTAATTAAGTCTATTTTAATTTTAAATTTGATAGTATTGTGTCATTATTTAAAATTTTAAAATATATATTTTATTAAAATTTTAGGTGTTGCGTTATTAAATTTTGATGAAATATAATTTAATGACTAAAATGAATTTAATTATCAATATTAAATATCAAAGTAGATAAAAGAATACAAATATTAAAGTGGGACTAGAAGTTATATCAACCCTTTTTAGATTTTTAAGTATTTTGCATTGTTATAAAAAGTACTTTCAAAAGTGAAAAGGATTACTTAGATATTATATTTCAAAGTAAAAATAAGTTAATATTTAAATCATATTTTTAAACCATTAATATAAAATATTTAAAACTTTTAGTTTGAATGTATAAACCATATTTATCATTTATCATTTATCATTTATAATCTATAATTATGTAATGTGAAACTCAAATTAGCTTTTGAAAAATCAAAAGATAGAATTTTCATTTTTTTTATTTTAGTTTGAAAAAATAATTTTTAAATAAAAACTTATTATTTACAGCATTATTTAAAGGATAAGAATTTGGTTTGGCTTGAAAAACCCCCATTTGAAAAGAAATGCTAAATGCAATCTAAATTTTATTTAGACAAAAAATTTGATGGGCTTTTACCAATTTCATGCAATATAGTTAGTAGTAGCGCTGTGCAAGAAAAATTGAAAATCATCCAAATTAAAGTATTTGACTAGTTTATAGAATACAAATTTGAAAATTATAATTATTCGAACCCGAATTAAATTTTATTTTTATTTAATATATAATTAATGTATATTTTTTATTATATAAAAATGAATATTTTATATTTAAAATAGTGAAAATAATTTAAAAGTTCTTGAAATATTATTGTTTTTAGAAATATTTATGAAAAAAATTTTAAAATTTTGTATAATAATATTCAAAAATCATAAAAAAAGTTTATTTTGTTAAAATAAGTCAAAATTAAAAATTAAAAATTAAAATAAAAAAATGAGAACCAAATCGAATTATGACAAATGGTTCAAAAAATCTATAAAAAAAAACTCGACCAAATTGAGCTAATATCACTCCTAGTTAGAGGTGTCCATGGGTCGGACCAAGTCCAACAAAAAATTAAGTCTTGTTTGTTAGGCCTGAGCCTGACCCAAAAATGGGCCTAAAATATTGCCCAAGTTCGACTCGGATAAAAATGCTAAAACTCAAGCCCGGCCCAGCTATATTAATTTTTAAAAATATATATATAATACATCAAAAATACTAAAAGCATTAAAATAAATATTTCCCCACAAATTGAAAATAAATTTAAAAAGTATGTATACTTAAACAACACTCAGATATGTGTAATTTAACAAATAAATATCTCTAAAATAATAACAAATTCAACAATAAAATAAGAGTTATACAGTATCTAAATAATAACAACAAAATAGTAACAACATAATTATGAAATTGTAGCAAATAGTGAAAAAAAAACAAGAAAATAGCAAGAAAATAATAATAAAAAGTAAGAAAATAATAAACAAACATCTTTCTTTTTTTGCATATTCGGGCCAGGCCGGATCGGGCTCGGGTCAAAAAAATCTTACCCGAGACCTGACCCGTTTTCTAAATGGGTCTTATTTTTTTGCCCAAGTCCATTTTTCAGTCTTATATTTTTACTCAAACCCTCTCATTTTTTTGGTAGGCCTTCAGACTCGACCCGGTCCATAGATAAGTCTACTCCTTGTCTGTACTTATGCATACAAGTTGATTTCAATTAATACAAAATTTTGATATTTTAAATAATTTTTTTTAAATTTTTTTATTTTATCATTTTTTAATAATTACATAAAATTAAACATAATTAATAAATTAAGTATTAAACCTAATTATTATTTTTAAAATTTATATTTACATAAAAACATATTTATACATTATGTTAAAATAACATTTGGTACTTGATTTTAGGGGTGTTCATACTTCGGTTAAAATCGAATTAACCGACCGAACCGGTCTAATTCGATTAATCGGTTGATGGCCGAATTTAATTCGACCGGAAGTCAGTTAATGATTTTTTAGAATTTCAGTTATCGGTTAATTTGGTCTGAAATTGGAAAATTAATCGAATTAACTGATATATTTGTTGTTTTCAAGACTTATATAGTGCTTGGTTGTTAACTTTCAAGACCTATGTAATGTTTCTAATGTCTTATTTGTTGTTTTCACCTCCATTTAAAGTTTTTTGAATTATTAAATAAAAGAAATAAACATTAGTAATGTATTTTTTATATGTTTTATACTTATTTTAACCAAAAGACAAAAACATATAAATTTCGGTTTGGTTAGTGTATTTTAAAAAAAATTCGGTTTGATTAACGATTAAAGATTTTTACATTTCGGATAATTCGATTAATAGTAATTTAGTTCAAGTATTAACCGAACGGACCATTTGAACTTGACTTTACTTTAATGTTTAATTTTGGTACCTAAATTTTTTATCCAAATAAACACAAATTTTAATTTTCGCCACATTTTAGTCCATTTTTGTAATACAATTAAAATGAGATTACATGACCAATTAGGTTTGTCCAAATAGAATGTACTTACCACATCAGCAAACACCTTAAAAAAATCTAAACAACTAGGAAATTTTGAAAAATTAAAATATATATAATCAACCACTTTGATAAACTTCGAAAAAAATAATCAAAATTTTAGAAAATTTAAAAATATATATAAAAAAATCATGAAAATGTATAAAAAATTATAATATATGTAAATTAAAAATGGATTAAAATGTGTGACAAAAAATAAATTTGAATACCAATTTGGATTGAAAAAAGTTAGTTATCAAATTAAATATTGAAGCCAAAGTCAAGTATTAATTTCTATATCAACCCTTTTACATACTTAATTGATATACATATACATATACATATATTTTTATTATATTTAAGTTTTTGATTGAGTTGGTATTACAAGTTACCTGGATACTATCTCAATTGGTGTTATTAGTGTATTTTTATCTTTTAATATCTTTATAAATTAATAAAAGTTACATATAGTAATTATTTGAATCAAAGCTTCATTTTGTGTTTATTATAAATTTTTAATAAATATTTTTATTACATTTTTTTACTCCCTATATGTAGACTATAATCTAATATTTCAATAAAAAAATAAAAAATTGATCTATAAAATAATTTTTTTAAAAGTATTGATAAACCTAAAATAATAAATCAAATCACACTAATACAAATACTTATATAAGTACGAAAATAAAAACAAAAACGTTTCGCCTCCTAAACCGGTATTGACAACCTTGTACCATGTTTGAATTAGTCAAAAAAGAGGGAAAATTACGTAAAGTAATAGGGAATGATTCATTTGGATAACACGTTTGGATAGGGAAGAGAAAGTAAGAAAAGAATTAATAATCTCTCCCTACTTTGTATGATTCATATGGATAACAAGTTTTAATAGGGAAGAGAAAGTAAAACAGAATTGATAATCTCTTTTTTTTTCTTTATGTTATTATGTTTTTATTTCGATAGAAAATAATAGTATACAACGAAACATCAACCAATTAAATTTTAACTCGGCATCGACTGAATTAGATTAGCTAACAATAAACTTTTCACCGTATATGGGGGATCGTCGTACACTTGCAAACTTGAAATTTCAGAATTAGAACATTTAGTCATATGACCGGTAACTTCATTATGAATTATTGGAATATGATGAATCCTTACTCTCCAACTTCTTCTCAGGATTTGATGCAGCAAACATAACTCTACTAAACTGTTATTGTCTCCCCTACTAGCCAAAACTAATTCCACCAGTAGTGCATTATCACATTCAACATTTATATGTCTAAAACCTTCTCCCAGGCCATAAGTGGACCTTCCAAAACTACCCTTGCCTCTACTTTGAAGATAGAATCCTTGCCAAAAGCCATCGAGAAACCACAGAACCAGTTAGCATCTGAGTTTCTAAACACACCTCTAATGGATGAAGAAAGACTAGTGGCTGAGGCTGCACCATCCGAATTAAGTTTTATCCAACCCCTCTTTGGACGAGACCAATGCAACAACACGCGCATAGAACTTGGATGAAACAAACTCAAACCAAATTCTGCATAACTCCTCGCCTAAGAATAGCTTATAACCATAATAGCTTGAACACAACTATGGTTGTTAGAAAAAAAAATGAGTTTCGATCTTTCCAAAGCAACCAACATATTTTAAAAAATAAAGTCTGCCAATTCGTATTCCCTATACCATAATTCCCTATATTTTGCATATTCTAAAGAAACCACTTATCAAAAAGAAGAGAGAAAAAACCCTAAACTCGCGTTGGAATTACTGATAGCCACACTGATCTAGCAAATGAGCAATCTTGGATCACATGGGACCCCGTATCTAACACATTACTACATCTAGGAAAACTACCATCACTTTTCATGTGTCTTCTCACCCGCTCACCATTCGTCAATAACTCGTTTTGCCACAAAAGCCAAAGAAAAACCCAAACCTTCTAAGGTGTCTTCTCTTTCCAAATCATCTTCCAAACTACAGGAGAAACCATGTCATCAAGAGAATGCATATTCCTATAAGTTTTAGCTGTTGAAAAATCATCTTTCCTCATCCATTTCCATACTAAACGATCTTGACCTACATTAGGAGAATGAGGTAAGACATCTGTGATATGTGTGACGATATGATCCAGTACAAGATAACTCAGACGAGACCAATCCCAACTTCCACTTTTCGTAACCAACTTGCAAACTTGTAGTGTATCATCCGACTATCTAACACATTTATAAAACATACGAAGGGGCCCTAATTGCTGAATCCACACATCATTCCAAAAATTTATATGCCAGCTATCCCCAATAAACCAATAAATGTTAGCAATCACTTTAGGCCAGAACTTCATCAGTGATCTCCAAAGAAATGAATAGTTACTTCTGACAATGGACCTTAGCAGTAGGCCCTGTACATTGTATTTATTCCTCAACACTTTAACCCATAGAACATCTGTTTTCGAAAGAAACTGAAACCCAAACTTCAAAAGGAAAATTTTATTCTTATAAGCTAACCTCCTCAATCTGTGCCCTCCAACATCGAGAGGACGAAAATAGTCATCCCAGGATACTAATGCAAGTTTCTAGATACTGAATTGAGCCCCAAAGGAAATTTTGAGCAATCTGCTCAATTTCCCTACAAATGGATACAAGGATACAATTTGTATTCATGAAGTAGTTAGGAATAACCAAGAGAATTGCCCTTAACAACGTTAAACGATTTACTAATGATAATTTCTTCGCATCCCAACCAGACAACTTCTTTCTTACTTTATCCACCACAAATGTAAAAGTACCTATCATAACTCTAGTATAGAATAAAAGCATTCCAAGGTAGTCACCCAAATCTTCCACATAGGTAAACTTCACACCAACACAAATAACATCATCTAGAGTCCTAGGCATATCAGGGGAGAAAAAGACTTGTGATTTGCTTCTGTTCACTTTTTGACTCGAGTAGTAACAAAGTGTATCCAAAATATTGTTAACAACTCTCGTCTGAATCCTATTAGCCTCGTGGAATAGAATAAGATCATTTGCAAAGAATAGATGAGAGATATATTCAGACCCCTCATTGACAGAGATAGTGGTTTCCAAGCACCCTGTTCAATTGATTCTCCTATAAGGTGCCTTAGCCTTTTTATGTAAAGAACAAACAAATACGAGAAAAGTGGGTCACATTGCCTTATTCCACGTATAGGCTGAAAAGAATCCGTCATAGCATCATTTCATAGAATCTGAAAAGTCGACTATGAAACACAGTTTAAAATCACAGATACTAGTAATAGAGGAAATCTGACTTCTAAAAGGGAATCTTTTAAAAAGTCTCATCTAATTTTATCATATGCCTTCTCCAGGTCAATTTTCAACATCATCCCATACTTATTACCTTTCAAACCTTTCATCGAGTGCACTACTTCTTGCGCAACCACAATTTTATCAGTTATATATCTCCTTGGAATAAAACTTGCTTGATTCTAACAAATAAGTTTCACCATCAGAGGTCTCAACCTGTTCACTAGCTTTTTTGTAATGAACTTGTAAAGTACCATACACAAGCTAATTGATCTAAATTGAGAAATCCTCTCAGGACTTTTAGTCTTAGGTAATAAAACTAATAGGGTCCTATTCAGTCTAGGATCCAGTAATTGTCCTCCCAAAACCTACTTTACAATAGAACATACTGACGAACCAATAACATCCCATTACGACTGAAAGAATTTTTCCTAAAATCCATCAACCCCTGGAGATTTTAGCGAAGCCATACCAAAAACTGCTTTACGAACCTCATTATTAAAAACCGCCATTAACAACCTATCTAACTCATCAAAAGGAACATATGGGAATTTACCATGGTACACCACTAATCAAATAATCCATAGTATAAAGGTCTTTGAAAAAATCCACAACATGATTCTTCAACTCCTCATCCTCAAAACACCACTCATTTCCAATAATAAGACCTTCTATTCTGTTTTTCTTTCGCTTGGCCAATGTATGACTATGGAAGTAACTAGTATTCTTATCGCCATTCATAACCCACATGGATCGAGATTTCTGAAACCACAACTCCTCATGCTGTAAGACTTTTTCTATCTCCTACCGAAGTGCCAATTCACAAGAGTGGAGTCTAGAAAAACTTCTCCATTCCAAAACTTTTTGAATTCAATTTAATTTAGAAATCAATTCCCCTTTGCGAACAAAAATGTTGCTATAAACCTTTTTATTCCACTCCTGAAACACTTTTTTAATCTACTCTAAGTTCATGCTAATGTCCCCCTCGTTAATCCAACTCTCCTTAACAAGGTGTTTGAAATCAACATGTACCATTCAAATGGCAAGACAACGAAATGACCTATGACCTCTACTGAGCAATAGCTAAAACTAGATTAGAATTTGTTTGTGATTGGATTTTAGTCTATATAAATTCCTAACGAAACATTCAGGTGCAAAGGAATCTCAAACCTCATTACAAATAGCTCTATCCAACCTCTAAAATAAACTCCCTCTGCACCAAGTAAATTGAGATATGTTGGCTCCCGAATCCTACATTCCATTATTAAACAAAAACTCGCAGAATTGTCTACACTCGACTCTTGAAACAGTAGTACCACCCGTTACCAGTGGGTAATTTCGTAATTTATCTAATTTTTTGGGTCAAGTTGTAAATAAGAAAAACATCTCTAGAAATTTTCTTAAATAATTTCTTTAGAGAATTTTCTCTCTACAACTTTCTATTGAATTCAAGTGTGTGTAAATAATGACCCAAGATTCTCTTTATATAGGGAGAGTTTAGAGAGTTTCACTATGATTAAACAACCTAATCACTTTAATATTAAATTTAATCTAATACAAGATAAATATGAAATTAAATTCAATATTAAGATAATCACTTTAATATTAAATTAATAAAATACTATTAAGATAATATTAAATTTAATTTAATATTAAATTTATTAAAATAATATTATTTTTGGAATAGCTAATCTGAATCAACTTCTCTGGTAAAGTCTCAATAGGAGTGTAATTCTTCCACTGCTCAACCATCAAAGAACCATCACCGTCGAAAATGTTAAGGTCATCGGAATGCCGCTGTTGGCACCCCGAGCTAGTTCGACTTCTGCCGATTTAGTCCTGACTAGTGATGGGCCGACCGGTTCGGTCCAGCCATCTATTAGACCGTCGACCCAGTTTCACATACCAGGCCCGATTCAACCAGTTTTTGGTTTTGGTCTCAGTTTTCAATTCCCGAGCTCAATTTACGATTTCAAGTCCAATTTTCAAGTTTTATTACCCATTGGGCCAATTGTCTGACTTGAAAATTAATTTCTAAAAATATCATATTAATTTTAATTAATTTGATTAATTTAATTTACCAAAATTAATTTTCCCAAAATAACTTAGATTTTTCAAATTAATTTTTCAAGAAAATTCCTTAATCAAATTATCTAGTTGAACAATTCTTACTTAATCAAATTCTCTAGTTGAATAATTATTATGTCCGTGTAATTTAATTTCACATCGAATAAATCAACTCAATTAAATTATTTCCAAAGTAGTAGAATTTTCTTCTGATTCAAATGCAGTCCGATTGAGCTTTTGTTGAGCTAGCGGAGGGACCAATCAAACATATACAATTAGGCTCTGGTAATTGCAATTATGTCTAGAAGAGTCGTTCTGATAATTCACAATTACTTAATCATGGAGTCAATTCACAAGAAGTACCATGATTGAAAACTCCTTAGTCTATACTCTTTACGAAAGCAATTCATCCAACTGCTTTGTCCAATGACGTCGTCCTGTGTGTGCTACCCTCATATGATATCATTGATTCATTTAAGTTAAATCTGTTCACTCAATACAATCCTATTTTATCTCATTGTCACCATAGTGTTTTCTTAATGATTAATATGATCACTGTCAACAAATGACTCTGATAAATTGCTCGTTCAAGAACAAGCAACCCATGGCCACGTTCCATATTTATCAATCCACACAATGCCAATGAGAGGATATCGTTAACTTTTTAATTGAGTTATAAATTCCACTGTTGCTAGTAAAGCCATGCCATATACAAGTCATGTACCTAACATTCCAGCAATGGGCTCGATCATCTTTAGAGCATAAGCCTCCACTTATATGAAAATACATGAGTTACTTACGTATTCTTAGTGACTAACTTAAGATTTAAGTAAATCACACAATGAATGTCACAAGTGAATTAATTCACAAACGAATTCAAAATTAATTCATCTTGGGTCTAGTCCAATGTATCATTTTGCCAATGAGTACATATATGTCTCTACCCATGGAGTTAACTGCTCTGATAGCCAAGACTAGACATCTCCTTAATTGGAATTGTAGACAACATAATAATCCTTTTCAATATTTGAATAAAACGCTCATTTTGATTCTTTTATAGGATTACAGACTCGTTTATATTGTCTACTGAAGTAAGTTGTCTTCCTCGCAATGTAAACATTATTAGAATGCCACTTATTATCAGTTTGAACTTAGATAATCAATGAGCTAATATTTGCTTGTCACATTTTCGCTATGCATGCAAAATATGAAAGACAGAAATACAAAAGAAATAACATGAAATGTGAAATTTATTTATATGTCGTTCAAATACATAGAATACAATTGCATGTTTACTAAAATATGAGCACATTTCCCGACAACTATCTGAACCTTGCTTGTTGTGAACCCTTAAATGGATAACTTGCAAATGAACAATCAACACATCCACCAGAAAATCCTCATTCCAGCAAATC
This sequence comes from Gossypium hirsutum, assembly GCF_007990345.1. Taxonomy (NCBI): domain Eukaryota; kingdom Viridiplantae; phylum Streptophyta; class Magnoliopsida; order Malvales; family Malvaceae; genus Gossypium; species Gossypium hirsutum. The sequence goes on along the minus strand of NC_053442.1, from coordinate 23,159,725 downwards.
CAAATACCACCAGCAAACGCATTAGCTTCAACTTGAAACGAATTAGGATACCCAATTTTAGAAATAATACCATCTACTCTTGCTCCACTAACCCGGATTTCAAACAAACAAATTAAATCAGGAGAAAACTCCTTCCTATATTCCTTCAGAATATTATAGAATCGGGGATGCTCGACTCCTTGACAATTCCAACAACAAAAATTTTGTATCCATAAAATAAATAAAATAGTAAAAAAACCAACCCTAAAATCAAGTAGACATCTCAACAACTAACCTTATCATTATAGGTGCTCTTGTCTTTCATAACCTCCCTTCTTAAAAACTCATCATCCTCCACCGACATTCATTCAGGTCATTGTTCCAAATCACTAACAAGGTCTGCCATTGCCTCCGAGAAAACCACTATATTATGAGCTAACCCTCCAGAATCATCATTTAATGGTTTGTCCCGTAACCTTCCCTGTGTATTATCTTCTTTTGATAGAGAGCACAAAATAATTTTGCTTGATTACCTTAAGTTAAAAATTCCGTTCTATTTCCCTTTAACTAAATCTAAGCTTGGGTTTTCCACTACATGAACTACCATGTGTTTCCCTTTGTCCAATTTAGTTGACACATTAACAAATTGAAAAACCAATTTATCCAAAATTTTCCCATCTAATTTTAGGCCCATAATTGCACCATCATCAAAGGACCTTTCCCCAAAAATGGGTTGAATATTATTATTTCCATTTGTTAGCCTTAATGGCCTATTTCCTTCTTCGGCCCACTTGCAATCACTATAGTTTTGCTTTTGGCTCGCTGACCCACTTTAGAAGGACCTACAAGCCTTTTAACATTAAACCCGCTAGCAAACCCTAGTGTCCATGACTAGCATCCACGACCCAAAAGCTTCATCCTCTACCTTCTGATTTAAACTCGAAACCTTTTATACAATTTTAGGCTGACCTGCTCCATTTTCTGGTGGTGGCATTTCAGCTCCCAAACAGACATTCACACTGTGACCATATCGGCCGCACTTGAAGCAAACGTTTTGTAGAGACTCATACTCTACATGCTTCAATTATCCGTTGATTTTTACCTTTAACACTAGCGGCTTTCTCAAACCCATGCACACCGCTAGCCATACAAACCTTCCCCGACGAGCACTAGTAGTACGTACGTCCAGTTTCATCATTTGAACGATTTTCTGCCCAATCGCTCGAAGGAGGCAATCCGAGTAGTACCCTTCAGGTAAGCCCAAGAGTCTAATTCACACCACCTGTTGCTCAACTTTGATCTGGGTCATCGAGAACTTTGACAAACATTGCCGGACAGATAAGTAATGACCATAAATTACCCACAGTCCCCCAGCTAAACCCTATTATAATTCTCCTTATCTTGAAACCTAACTAGAAAAAATAATTTTCTAGGTCCATCATTTGAATCGGGTGTCTAGGATTTCACTATTACAAAACCCTATTCAATAGTACGTTAAAACCAATTCTTTTGCCCAATAATTTAACCACGATTGTCCTCGCCATCCTACGTTCAATGAATTCTCGTACCTGATTTGAAAAAGTGATCAACAGAACACTATCAACAACCTTCGTTACCATATCCCCATCTAGAAGTGCAAAATCCTCCTCCATGGATACATTATGCACAAGGGTCGACGAGTCCCCTACCAACATCGGCTTATATGATGCCTTAGTGAATCTCAAAATCTCTACCTGTTGTTCATTACTGTCCACTGTCGAATCATCCTTGTCTAATTTTAAATTTAGTCGTGTATGAACTTTCTTGGTTGCTCGACCAAAGCTGCTATTCGACCCCATTGCAAATTCCACCATAGGTAGAGTATCATCGTTGTTCATGACAGAGTGTAACTTCTTTATTATAGGGAAAGTAAGAGTAAAAGAAATATTAATAAATTTGTAACATTTAAAATATCAATTACCCTTCAAATATTTTATTATTAACTTTTTAAAAAAGATTGTAACATTTAAGAATCAATCTTATTTGAAAATCTTAAAAATAGCAAAAAGAAAATCTAACTTGGATGAATACTATAAAAAATATCTCATGACAATAAAAAAGAATATAATGGTGGGATTTAATACATTTTCATTAAAATTTAGAACAAAAATGTGTTGAAGATGATAATAGACAATCCTAAAATAAAATAAAAATGGAATAAATAGATACTCTTGGATTATTAGGATTTCATTTTTTAAGCTTGTTTTGAAAAGTTAACAATCATATATTTCGTCGATTGAGTTTTATCTCGATTGGCATAAACCTTCTTGTCATTGTAGGAGAACGTGGGTTCAAGTGTGTTGAAGCATATTATCCTCCTGTTTATGAGCCAGTGAGGGGTTATGAGTAATTTTAAACATTGTGTCAATTTCAAAAGAAAGTCAAATATGATTTAAACCTATAATAAGATGGTTAAAGATAAATCATATATTTCTTTTCAAACTCTTTATTTTTTAAAATTTGTTTTTAAAAATTAACCACGATTTTATTCTTGGTTTAAGTATTATGATTTCATGAACATTGATTTTTTTTTAAATTTTTAACTTAATTTAATTATAGGTTATTTAAAATTGGAAAGTTAATTTAAAATAACTCCTTTTTTTTTTACTTTTTAACCAAACAAGAGATGGTAGAATACATGTACTTTATTTTATTAATTTTAACTATCCAAAGAAGAAATAAATATATCAGGGGATAATGTCATATTTGGTATATGTACTTTCATAAAATATCCAATTTGACACATGAACTATCAATTTGTGTATTATTTGGTACATACACTTTCATAAAATGTCCATTGTGGTACTAATACTTTGAAAATGTTCAATGTGGTACTTGAACTATCAATATTTGTATTATTATGATACCTGGAGTTAGCAACCTTAGTAAATACTAAATCAACCAATGAAAATTCGACATGTGAATTTTTTCCAATCAATTCCATGTAGATAATATAACATTATATAGAAAGATAAACAAAACAAATGGAATTAAATTAAATTAAATTAAATTTAAAAAAAATAACTAAACCTATAACTTTAACTTTTAAAAAAAATAAATAAATTTTAGCTCAAACTTTCTTCAATTTTTTTAAAAAACCAAAATTTTCTGAAATTTATACAAGCTAAAATTCCCCAAAATTTCTCTTGTTTGACTTATTGAGATTAAATATGAGGCTAAATAACTTGATTTCGTCTACCATTTCTTCTTCTTCTTTTTATTATTTGCATTATTTATATTGTCATGTAATATTATATTATCTATGTAGAATTGATGATTTGGAAAAACAATTCGTGAAAATTTTCATGGTTGGTTTAGCATTTAATATAGGTGTTAATTGTAAGTACCATAATAATACACAGATTGATAATTCAGGTGCCACATTAAATACTTTCAAAGTATAAGTACCACATTGGACATTTTATGAAAATACATGTACCAAATAATACACAAATTGATAGCTCAGGTACTATAGGAAATTTCAAATTATAGATACCACGTTGAATATTTTATGAAGGTACAAGTACCAATAATACATAAATTGATAGTTCAAGTATCACAATAAAAATTTTAAAATACAAATACTACATTGGACATTTTATAAAAGAGTAAGTTCCAAATATGACATTATCTTATATATCATTAACTTTTTATTTTCATTTAATAAACTTTATGCATATGATTGTGTTACAGGGCTAAATCTTTAGTCTAGCAATCCATGCAGCCTTAGGTGATTCCTTTGCTTCAAATATGCCTAAGTCAACCTAACTCCCGAAATTGAGAATTCTCTTAGAACTCTCTAAGACACCAATGCAAAGCGGAAGTAACTCACTAAAAGAACTCAAAAGATGAGAAAAGCCACAGAAAAGAAAAATCATAAGAGTTTAAGTGAATGCTATTAAAGAATTCTATTACTCAATAATGAAGTGATTACAATAAGGGAGAGTGGCCTCTATTTATACTTGAGCTTCCCCAAATCCAATGGTATAGATTAAAGTACATAAATGGCCAAGATTAAAAGCAATCTACAAAATCAAATCTATAAGATTTACAGAATCAAATCTACTAAGATTAAAAATATTCTAAGATTGCATATATTTAAAAGTTACTTGCCATGCTCTATAGATGGGCCTTTAATCTTTCCAAGAAACGGGCTAATCTTGTTGGGCCATGTGTCCCATTGCGAACAAGATGGATCATTTAAATGTGCCATGGTTTTGGCCTCCCTTGCACAACTTGTGACATTCTCCCCCACCTGTTTTAGCGACGCCCTCGTCGCGTCCTTCAAATGGAACTGTTCTATCTTAAATTGGAACTGTCATAATACTTCAACAAGTTCCCAACTAGCTTCACTTTTGGGAAGTCCCTTCTATCGAACTAAGTATTCATGCCTTGGCCTATAGTACTTTCGTCAAATCACTCAGTCTACCGTGATATATTCAACTTCATGATCATAGGAGACTTTTACCCTTATCAGTGCTTGTTCGGGCTTGCCTCGATTTGGATATTCTTGATCCTCATGGAATAACTTAAGCATGCTGACATGAAACACCGGGTGAACTTTGAGTTTTGCAAGTAACTCAAGTTTGTAAGCCACCTTGCCTACTCTCTTCAAAACTCGAAAGGGTCCCTCATACTATCGCACAAGCCCTTTGTGCAAGCCATTGTGGTGTAAAACCAAGTATAATTTCACAAGAATTGAATCACTAACTTGAAATTGCACATTCCTGTGATTTTGATAAGCCCGCTTCTTGTTGCATTTACTTGCCTTGTGTAGGAAAGTTCTGGCTAAGTTATTTTACTTTTTCCAATCCTTCGCAAAACGATAAGTAAGTTCTACATAATAAGTCGCAACAGCATTGCGCGTGAGTGACTGTTGCCCAATCACTATTTCGAACGAACTTTGATTCGTACTCCAGTTCGTTGTAAGTTATAAGAAAATTGAGCTACATCTAAAAACTTTGGCTTGTCCTCCTAGGTGGCACTCACATAGTGCCGAAAGTATGTCTCAAACAAAGCATTCAGTCTCTCAGTTTTCCCATCAGTTTGCAGATGTGTGTTAGTGGAAAAGTTTAAGTTTGAGCCCATCAACTTGAATAACTCAGTCCAAAACTGGCCCGTGAATCACTCGTCTCGATCACTGATAATAGACTGTGGTACTCCCTAATATTTCACCACATGTCTAAGGAACAAACGAGCTGCCTCCTCAGTAGGGCACTACATGGACGGAATAAAAGTTTTGTACTTGGAAAACATGTCCACCACAAAAAAAAATACTCACAAACCCATCAAATTTAGGCAAATCCACAAATATGCCCATGGATACACTCTTCTATGGGCGCTCCGAAATGGACAAAGTTTGTAATAATCCAATTGAAGTCTTCAACTCTACTTTGTCTTGTTGGCACACCAGACAAGTTTTTATATAGGTCTCCATTCATCACCCATGTGAGGCAAATGATAACGATCCTCCAAAGGAGTTATAGTGTAGTGCATACCTAGATGGTCAACCCATCTTGAATCATGACCCTCCTTCATAACTTCTTTACACAAGTTCCCATATTGAAGCACATAAAGATGATGCCCCAAAGTATACAACAATTCTCCCCCAAGCCAAAATCACATTATTTTTCCCTCATTGGAAACCTTGATCAAATTTTTGACTGTGGGATCCTGGGACAATCCCCCTCGAATGTGCTCTAATATAGAGCTATCAATTGACTGATTATTGTAAACTCCACCTTTCAACTAAGTACATCAGCCACAGTATTGGCCAACTTATATTCCATGCCAAATCAAACTCTGCTAGGAGAACCTACCAACAAGCCTGCTTGGGAGACAACTTTTTTTGGGTTAGAAAATAACTATTTGCAACATTATCTGTAAATACCACGAACCTAAAACCTAGGAAATAATGTCTCAATGTGCCAAACAATGCACCACAGTGGTCATCTCTTTCTCTTGGATTGTATATCGTTGTTCCTTTTCGTTAAGCTTCTAAATCTCGAAAGTAATCGGATGCCCATGTTGCATCAATACTCCCCCAATTGCATAATCTGATACATCTGTGCGTACCTCATACGATTTCAAATAATCTGGTAAAGCAGTATGAGCTCTCTCATCATTTTTTACTTCATTTGTTTAAAGGCATTCTCGCACTAAGGATCTCAATCCTACATTTTGCCCTTCTTCAACAATTCCATCAAGGGTGCATTGATTTTAGAGTAGCCTTCAATGAAGCATTAGTTATAGTTCACCAACTCAAGGAAAGACCGCAACTTCGTTACCTTGGTTGGTAGTTCCTAATCAACAATTGTAACACCTCTAACCAGTATCTGTCGCCAGAATAGGGTTATGGACCATTACTGGATTATACAAATTAAATAAAAACATTTTATATTAATTAACATTCATGCCAGGAATTATTTATAAAGTCCCTTATATGAGTCATCGAGACCCAAAACATTCTTTAAAAATAAGTCGGGACTAAACCGGGTACTTAGAGAATTTTTCGTAAAATTTTAAAATTTTTAAAGGTGTAGGGGACATACGCTCGTGTGGTCAGGCCATGTGGGCATTTGAAATAGGGCACACAGGCGTGTCTCAGCCTGTGTCCTTACTTGTATAACTCTCTGATTTAGGTCACACGAGCAAGTCACACGCCCGTGTGCTAGGCCGTGTGTAGGTGCAGGGTCACACAGCTAAGCCACACGCCCGTGTGCTAGGCTATGTGATCAATTTTGAGCATTCTATTTTGAAATTTTAAAGATACATGGTACACACGGCCAAGATACACACCCATGTGCTAGGCCATGTGTCACACATGGCTGAGACACACGCCCGTTTCTCTACAAGTGTAGACGAAATAAGGCCATTTCCAAGCCATATTTCTCACTCAAACTTGCCTTGCACCTATATTAACATTTCAACACATTCACAAGGCAATACCAATCATTCAAATCAAGCTAAAACCAAGTTTAGTACATATTATAACATCCCATATATCCAAGTATTCAGTTTCCCCTAATTGAACCAATTCACATACATGCATATCTTACCAATTATACTAACTCAAATCAAATAATAATGAGCCTATATACTTTCCATCATTTAACCAATTCAAAGACTCATCAAACGTATTAAGACCATACATAAACTCAACAAAATATGTTATTCACAAGCCATTCCAATGGCTAGTTACAACCAAACATTTACATTGCCATCATTGGTAATATTTAGCCTATACATGCCATTATAACTAAAATTAGTTTGCTATATATATATCTAAGAGTCCGAGGGATAGTGTGATGTAACTCCGACCAGCTTCCAACCTTTACGAGTCTCTAAGTACTATAAGACAAAGGAAATGAAACAGAGTAAGCATTTAATGCTTAGTAAGTTCGTATAACGAGGAATTAACTTACTGTAAAAGCCCAAATTTGCCCGAGCCCGTAAAAAATAAACCAGAATTAAAAAAGTCCAAGTTCACTTGCCCAAAAATTAAAAAACCTAGGCCTAAACTTAACAGCCCACAAACTAAAAATTTTTAGCAAAAAAACCCTAGGTCAGCCTCCTAGCCGCATGCTTCTGCCCAGTCCCAGCACCGCATGCTGCCAGGTTCCCTCACGCACGCCAACGCCGTTACTCACCTATCGCTGGCCCTCCATGCGTGTCAGACACTTACAAAACGAAGACTACATGCAACATGCAATAAATCGGCAAAGTAGAAAACAACAAATAAGGACAATCCAAACTCAAAAACGACAAAAAAATAGACTTAGGAGTTTGAAATCGGCTATAAAGGCCGAAACTTATCACTGTTCTTGGTTCTTCCGGATTTTTCTTTGAAAAAATCGAAATAAAAAAGAGAAAAATAGATTTTAATGTGATATTGCATTTTCTATTTTGGATTTAATACATTATGTTTATGTGGTTCCTTTTATTTTTTTATTTATGGAAAAAAAAAACAAAAACCTAAAATTTACCTGGGGCAGTCCGCAAAGTCCACCGCCTGGGCCCTCTTGGTCGCTAAAATCGGGACCAAAAGGGAGGCCATGGGGTTTCTCTTTCTTGCGATCTTCAGGCTCAGAAGTTTAAGCCTTCTTGCGTTTGGAAGATGGGCCAAAAGCGCGACATTCGCGTCACTCCGACCACCGATGACGGCGGAGTAATAGCAGCGCAGGCGACGACCCTATTGGCCGGATCTGAGGGCTAAGAGAGAGGCTGTTTGAAAGCCCTCTGTTGTTTTTTTTGAATGGGGGTTAAACTAATTTTTTTTCTTTCTGATTTTTGATATTTACATTGGGAATAAAACGACGCCGTTTTGGGTTTAGGCAACAATGACCAAAACGACGTCGTTTCACATGTGACCTGAACACCCGACCCGAGTATGGCCAGTATCTGCGTGTTTTGGCTTGGAATGGCTAATTGCATGTTCAACCCCTCCGTTTTTGCAACTTAATGCAGCCTAGTCTCTGCTATTTTTTTATTTTGGCCCCATAAATTTTACATTTGTTTCATTTTGACCCGAGTTGAAACGCTGCACTGCAGGGCCAAAAAATTTCCCAGTAAGTCCCTCGCCATCTGAGCGCGTTTCAGTTCTGTCCCCTGGTGATCCTCTTTTATTTATTTGCGATTCGAACCCCTGATTTTGTGTCCATTTTCAATTCAGTCCCTAGTCGGTTTAATTGTTATTTATTTATTTATTTATTTACTCATAAAAAAACAGTTTATTTAATATTTCATTTAATTTTTATTTATTTACTTAATTTTGATCAAACTTACATTAGGTTTTATTTTATTTATTTATTCACTATTCTAAATATTGATTTTGTTTATTTTAATTCTTGCCATTATTGCAATTTCATTCTATTAATTATTTATTTGTTATCCTCACATGTTTTCAAATCTAGATCTATTAGGATTGTATTTGTTTTGTTATTATATTAATGTTATTGTTATATTGTTTCTTACATTATTATTCATGCATTTCGATTTATTTGTATCAATGTTATGAGTATATTTTATAATGCATATTATGTTATGGATTTTGAATGTATGTTGTATATTCATTATAGGTTGTGTACGACATTCTTTCCGTTTTAAACAATTTCTTTTCAAATATAATCAAAATTGCACGCATTTTTTTAAATTCCATTAATTCATACTCAAAATTCAAAAGGGAAAATTTCAGAAATTAAGGCAATATTCCGTATTTAGAAAATTTGAGAAGTCGTGCCCTAACTTACTGGGTTTCAATTTTTTCTCACGTTGATTCTAAATAACCGAATATCCTTTTAGAATTAAAACAAATGAGGTTTAAAATGAAACGCAAACTTACTCTCAAAATACGAGGTACCGTGTCTTAACTTACTGGGTGTGATATCTTGTTACTTCGAGATAAGAAGGCAATTTACATTTTGATTTATTCGAGTAATTTTGAAATAACACAATATAAAGAAGGATCTTATTTTTAAAATTCTTTTCGAGTTTTTAATTTTCGACACCAAGACACTAATTAATCAACTAGGTACCAATTTTGGGCGCATCGAGGGTGCTAATCCTTCCTCGTGCGTAATCGACTCCCGAACTCATTTTCTGGATTTTTGTAGACTGAAAAATAATTTTTTAATAAATTAAAATATTAAAACGATCAAATTGCGAGGTGATCCGATCACACCTTATTAAAAAAGATTGGTGGTGACTCGCGTTTTCGTTTTCGTTTTCAAAATCCAAGTCGACCCATTTTTCACAAACAAATGGTGTCAACAGCTTGACGACTCCACTAGGGACTGTAAAATAAGAGAGTCGAGTCATGAGTTGATTAATTTTTGTCATTTTGTCAAAAATTGAAATTTTGATTTAAATGTACGATCCTTTCGTTGCATTTTGTCCGTTGTTTTTGTGGTCTTTGATATGCTTACTTTTTTGGTTCAAGCCTTTTGATATCTCTACATATTGCATTGCATGACCGTAGGTCACACCCTTTTAAGTGGGAGTGAGAAGCTACTCCTTCGTGAGGTTTTCACCTCCGTGCAGGATAGCAGATCACTTTCGGGATACATCCGTACCTATGTCTTCGTGAGATTTCCATCTCCGTGCAACCATAGGGAAATGTATTCCCCTGAACTTAACTTGGTCCGTATGAGCCTATAACGGGTGAAGATTGAGGAATCTACTAGTTCAGGTACCTTTGTTTTAGAGCTGAACCGCATGTAGTGAACCTAAGAGCCTACCCTAGGTAGAACCACTTCAAACCTCTAGTGGTCACCCGAATGGATGTTCTATTTATTCTTGCTTGCTTTTGCTTTGTACTAACCTGTTTTCTTTTTGGTTATGGTTGCATTGCATTTTCATCATAAAAAAATAGGTGTTGATTCACGTTCAGTTGCTAAATAGAGAGCTTGTCATAAGAAAATGGGTTTCTTGATAAAGTGGATGACAATACGGTTGTCTGAATATAGTCCAAGAAAACGTTATGAGAGAAGGATGATAGTTTAATGGAGGACTACACGACTTTGCTTTGCTGCCTGAGGATTCAAGATGACAAAGATTATTTGAGAGCCATTGAACCTTCTTAAAGAAAAACCAACGAGCATCACGAGGATGAGTGAGCAACGAGTCGCGGCCCGAATCAAGCAAAAAGGAAATAGAAGAAACGTCCCTTTTGAAGAATTCATGAAATTTATCTTAATGCTCGAATGAAGAAGAGGATCGAATGTCTCAGCATATGAGGGCAAAACCGTATATATATCCGCTTTATGAAAAGAGATTTGTTTCCTAGTAAAGTTGTTCTAACAGAATTGAACCAAGAATCAATGTCTCTTTTTTGCATTCATCTCATACATTTGCATTACATCATATGCATTAAGTTTCATAAGATGACCCTAATAAATTAAAATTATGACAGTTACCTTGGAAACCAACAAAAATCCACCAACCAAACATCACTACGGTACTCGTCGCCAAACAAAAGCAATGGATCAGAGGTTAGAAAGATTGGAACAATTGCAAAAGGAGATGCAAGATCAGATACAGGAACGACTGGATAAGATCCAGCAAGACATGCTAGAATCCCAGACAACTATGATGAACAAACTGGCGTAGTTATTGGCTGGAGGGAATGATAAAGGAAAAAGCCCTGTAGTTGATTATGGGGTTGATCATGAGGACCCTATTTACCCTCCAGGTTTCACCCCAACATGCACCCACGCACAACCAGATATATGCCCCCAAAGAGTACCTGTCACTATCAGACCTCAATATCATGTTGGCGTCTCGGTACCAATGCACTTTCAAACAGGCTCGGGTTCTAATCTGGGAGATAATCCAACCAACCCTGTTATTCCTAATCTTGACGACGTGGAAGAAGTGGAAAAAGCAAGAGTGGATCTACCGAAGCAACTTGAGGATCGGTGTAGGTGGTTGGAGGAAAAGTTTAAAGCAATGGAGAATACTGATTACCATTGTAGGATCTACCGAAATTCAAGGCTCCGAAATTCAAAAAATATAATGGGACTAGTTTTCTTGAAGATCACATCATGATGTTCTGCCGAAGAATGACGGGATACGTTAATAATGAGCAATTGTTAATTTATTGTTTCCAAGATAGTCTGATTGGATCGGCTGCCAAATGGTACAACCAGCTGAGCCGTGCCAACATCCACTCATGGAAGGACTTGGCGCAAGCTTTCATGAAGCAATACAACCATGTAACAGACATGACACCCGATAGAATCACATTGCAGAACATGGAAAAAAAGCAAAGTGAGAGCTTTAGGCAGTATGCCCAAAGATGGAGAGAGGTAGCGACACAAGTTCAGCCACCTCTTCTGGAGAAAGAAACCACAATGCTTTTCATCAACACTCTGAAAGCCCCATTCATTAACCACATGTTGGGAAGCGTTACTATGAGCTTCTCAGATATGGTAATGTCTTGCTAGATGATTGAAAATGCCATAAGAAGTGGGAAGATAGATGCGGGGGAAAGTGCCAAAAGATCAACCCCAAAGGACAAATAAAATGAAGTGAGTAATCTGAGCTTGTATAATAAAGGGTATTCAAAAGCAGTCACTGTATGTCAGCCCAGGACGGTAACAGCTAGCTATCAAGATCCCTCGAAGCAAGAATCTAACTCGAGGCCAAACACAGAAAGACTTCAGTTCACACCCATCCCGGTGACATATAAGGAGTTATATCAAAATCTTTTTGATGCGCATGTAGTAGCTCCGTTCTACTCAAAACCCATGCAACCTCCATACCCCAAATGGTACGACGCGAATGCCAAATACGAGTATCACGCAGGAACTACGGGGCACGCGATTGAAAACTGCACTACATTTAAAAATTTAGTCGAAAGGTTCATTAACATGGGCATCGTGAAGTTTGACAATCCAACTGAACCTAATGTGGCAGGAAATTCGTTACCTAGTCATCCAGACCCAGGAGTAAACACGATAGCTGAGAATAGAGGAAAAAGAACCAAAACCAATGTTGCAGAAGTAAAAACCTCACTAAAATTGGTTTTGAAACAAATGATAGACATGAGATTAATCATTCAGAATTTGGGGAATGGACCAAAAGGGATGAGGAGGTACTGTGAGTTCCACGCTGAAGAGTGTGCTGAATTCAAAGCCTTGGTGCAAAGTCTAATGGATAATAAAGAGTTGGAATTCTTTGAAGAAGTCAAAGGCCCGGAAAGAATGATGGGAAATTTGGATGTTAACGCCGTATCTGAAGAAGAAGTTGGAAGAGAATTTATGAGGCGTCTATGTAACACCCTTTACCCGTATTCAACTCCGGAATAGGGTATGAGGCATTACTAGAACACTTACACATGTAAACGTATTAAACCGAGTTACAAAATTTCATTCAAATTTAAACTCTTCAGATTTTTAACATGCTTTTATAATTCTTTACAACATATCCTTAAAATATTACATTCATAACAAATAGGGCCTACGGGACCCGATACTTACTCATGTAATTCAAAGCTCCATTTCCATTTTATTCAATTTACAATCTTTCATGTTCACAATTCAAATCAATTTCTCAATCCAATATATATATTTCAATACCACACTCTCATACTATGAAGCTTTATTTTCCCATATGAGCTTAAACCATGATCATCACATATCAAAGACAAATGGTCTTGACATTTCCATCACATAAACCGAATTAATCAATGCAAATCAATGATATAATCATCCATATATCATTATTATCACATATATATATGTCATGACTAAATTTCTTAAACATTTGATCAATTGCTTTTCAATACCGTAATAGTTCCTTCAGTACCAATACATATTTACCATTCAATTTAAAATTTATTGATTATAATCGGGCATATGACCATTATACACAATTGTTTCATACATTTTATTGTCCTCCTCCTCCTCTCCATTCCACATCCTTTATGTATAAAATATGCTTAAATAGCATTATACATAATTTCACTATCACTTATATTTAAATTCAAAGCTGTCTATTTGAGTCAGAGTCACTAAATAATTTTTATCCAAAGCTAAAGAGCTCCAAATTAAGATAAATTAATTTCCCTTGAAACTATACTCACATGTATTCTTACCATAAAATTTTCAGAATTTTTTTCTTGGCCAATTAGTACAGTTTATTCTTTAAAGTCACCCCTGTTTCACTGATCAACATCTCTAACCTCTCTTCACTAAAAATGAATTATCTCATTGTACAGAACTTAGATGATATTTACGTTTGTTCCTTTTGAAAATATACTCATTAAGGATTCTAAGCATATAAATTATAACTCATAATCATTTTTTTACAATTTTTAATTATTTTCCAAAGTCAGAACAGAGGATTCCGAAATCAATCCGACCTTGCCTCACTAAAATTAAAATATCTCAAAATGTATAACTCTTTTGCTTTCTATGTTTCTTTTATGTAAAAATAGACTCCTTAAGATTTCATTTCATATCTTATTCACTCTCTAATTCAATTTTCACCATTTTTAGTGATTTTTCAAAGTCACACTATTGTTACTGTCCAAAACTATTTTGTTGCTAATTCTACTTTTTCATAATTTCACTTTTTCACTTTTAATCACTATTCAATTCAAAATTCACTTTTCCATTTTCAAGTCAATATTCAATTCAATTCCACGCATATATTCATTATTCAATTACACTTAATCGTTAAATGATCTCATGTATTTTCACTTAGTTAATTTCCCGTTTAACACTCGGAATATACACGGATATGTAGAGAATTAGCACATAAGTGCCACACTGATATGTAGCCGAAGCTACCACTAAAATGTAGCCGAAGCTACCACTGAAATGCAGCCGAAGCTACCACTGATATGTAGCCGAAGCTACCACTGATATGTAGCCGAAGCTACCACTGATCAATAACACTGGAAATGTCCACGAGCCTGCTCACACAAGCTGTCAAGTGTCTGCAACACATGCTAGATCACCCAGCACCCGGGACTCATTGTAACACTGTAACACTGTAACACTGATCTCTAGTGACATGTCACTTGTATCCACTTCTATTCCTAAGTTCAACCGGGAATTTACACATAACACTTTATTTTAAACACTTTATCACTTGAATAATTCATGAATAATTTTCCTTCCACATTCAATATTAATTCACATATCAAATATAATTCACAATTTATAAAAATATAACTATTATTTACACATAACTTACTTTGATGCAACAAAATAAAAATTTAGCAATTTAGTCTTTAATCTTTTCTTTTCTCCGGTCAAGGTCGGTTCCACTTCTTTCTTGATCTATAATAACACATTTGACTTATTTAGTACTCACATTTATCAAAACAGTCCTTGACTCAAACTTTGGCAAAATTACAATTTCCCCCTAAACTTTTGCATATTTACACTGTTGACCCAAAGCTCGTAAATTAAAATTCATCCCTTATTCTTATGTATTATGACATGCTGAACATTTTTCCCTTTTATGGCAACATCAAATTCCCACTCTAACACTTACTTATGAACATTTAGCATTTTTATCGATTATGTCGTTTTACTCGTTTTCACTTAAAATCGCTTAGCAAAAGTTGCTTAACATAATTTCTAGCTTCATATTTTATCATAAAACATCAAAATAAACACATTTCACATATGGGTATTTTTCCAAATATAAACCCTAGATTAAATTATTGCTAGAATAAACAAAATCAAGTTATCGGGACTCCAAAAACGTAAAGAACATTAAAAACGGGGCTTAGAATCACTTACTATGGAGCTTGGAAGCTTGAAAACCCTAACAATGGCTTCCCCCTTGCTGATTTCGTCCAAATGAAAAAGATGAGCACAATTTGCCATCTTGTTCCTTTTTAATTCATTTTAATTACTAGATTACCAAATTGCCCCTAACTTAAAAATTTCGTATTTCACTTATCTCATGCCCATTTTTGTCTACCAACTTAACCAATGGTCTAATTACCATATAAAGACCTCCAATTTAAAGTTTCATAACAATTGAACACCTCTAACATGTAGAACTCAACTTTTGCACTTTTTACAATTTAGTCCTTTTGACTAAATTGAGTGCCCAAACGTCGAAATTTTCACAAAATCATTTCGTGAAATCGTAGACCATAAAAATATAAGAAAAATAAATTTTTCCTACTCAGGTTTGTGGTCCCGAAACCACTGCTCCGACTAGACCCAAAATCGGGCTGTTACAGTCTACCCTTACACACTTGGGAGTGTTTTGAACAATGGGACTGTAGAAGAGATCCCTGTATTTTTTTAGAGCTAATTCGGATTAATGTCCAAAACATGCTTATTGCTCTAAGCCTAGGAGCGATAAGAATCCTTTTGTGAGATAGGCTCGTGTCCAATATATCCAATATATTTGTTTCAATAAAATGCATATTTATTTCTCACTTGGAGCAAATATTCTTTTATTGTTTCCATTTCATTCATAATCATACTCTACAGATAAATATTCTTAGATTCTTTTATTCTTTGGATCTGGCTTCGTCCCTATAATAGGTCTCTAGATATCAATGATATGAGCAACACTGCAATTGACTCAGAACCTCCTTTTGAGCAAGATATGTGTCCAGAGGAACCTTAGGACTTTGAAGGTGACCAAGATTGTACCTTATCTCTTAGTTTGTTAAGGATGAGAGAACAAGATGAGAACAAGATCCTACCTTACAAAGAATCAATGGAAATCATTGCCTTTCTCTATGGGGGCACGGATGTCACTGGACTGATCTCGCCAAAAGTTCTTAACAGTCATCGATTCATCTTTGTGGAAGCTACTTCTTATGCCAATGTTACAAAGTCGACAGTCTGCAAATTCTTGAAAAATCATATGTCAGTATGGAATGCCAAAAAGGATTATACCTGGCAATGCACTAAAATTGAACGACACGATATCAGAAGTTTGCAGTCTGTTCAAAAAATTAATACCATGTCGCCCCAAGATGAATGGCGTAAAAAACAAACTCTACCAGGGCAACTCATTTCCCATTGGTATATGAAATAGAAGCAGTGTTACCCATAGAAGTTGATATTTTTACCCTTCGAGTCTTGTCAGAGCTGAAGTTGGATGAAGAGAAAAGGTTGAAAGCTATCCGTCATGGTCAAATATACCAAAAGCGAATGATGTGAGCTCACCAAAAAAGTTCGCCCTTGAGAATTCCATGAGGAGGACCTAGTATCGAAAAAGATCCTTCCCATACAAAAGGACTTTAGAAGAAAGTGGATGCCAAACTGGAGAGGACCTTATGTGGAAGACCTTATTTGAAAAAGCGTCGATATTGACCAAGCTGGATGGCAAGAACTTGCCTAATCTTGAGAATTCTGATTCAAGCAATAAATACTTCACTTGAAAAAAAGAAACAAAAAGAAAAAGAAAAGAAAAGAAGAACAAAAAAGGAAAAAGGAGAGGCTAAGGTGAAAACCTGCAAAGAGCGCCTTGAGACCAAAAGGGTTTTGAATTGAAAACCCAGGAATGAGCAGTTCAAATTTTCATCGAAGGTGGGACATGCGGTAGTCTTGTCCTCTCTGAATTAATAAGAAGGAGAGATGCTACATCTTGGGGCATCAATAAAGTCTTCTAGAACTTCTAAACACATATCAAGTTCAAAAGGGTTCTCAAGAAATTTGGGGCAGAAAAGATCATGCTACGATATCTGGGGCACCTATTTCCATTTTATTCATTTTTTGTATTTTTTTCAAAATACGCCATCTTGATTAATTTATTCTCATTTTGTATTCTAGCAAAATTTTCTATCTTGATTGATTGATTCATTTCGAGTTTTGCTCTTAACAAAATTTCATCTTATCCATTTTGATAATTTTTTCAAGCGTTTTTCATTGAAATAACGATGACTGGACTGTTAATATTCAAGCAAAAGAAGTTCTGCATATTACTTTGAAAGCTTTTAAATAGTACGAGGACCTAAAATAAGGCTATTGTTTAGAACTAACCAACTTAAGGGTTAGAAGCATTTGAGAAAGAATAGTCTAAATTGCGACTATTTCTTTGGTTTTTTTTGCAAAGATACCAGCTGAACAAGAGGGCATGGTAACACGTTAGTGATAAAACCTTGATGAACAACGAGGAATGACAACCCAAACATTAAAAAGGGATCATTCTTGAAAAATGACATTCTGCATCCATGCAAATATCATACATACACATCTAGTTAGGAGTATTTGATTCATTCTAATCATGACATCCTAAAACACTAGACATAAATAGGTCCATGAAATGGATTTTGTAGGTCATGTTCCCCAGAGAACGGATCAGTGGAATTACACATACCCCTGAGGTTGCAATTTAAAAGATTGAAGCCGTAACGGCGAATCTTACTTCCCTGGTGGTGCAGTGGAACAGATTGAAGCTACAACGGCAAATCTTGTTCCCCGACATTGCAATTTAAAAGATTGAAGCCGCAACAACAAATCTTACTTTCCTAGCAGTGCAGTGGAATAGATTGAAGCTAAAACGGTGAATCTTGTTCCCCGAAATTGCAATTTAAAATATTGAAGCTGCAACGACGAATCTTACTTCCTTGGCGGTGCAGTGGAACAGATTGAAGATACAACGGTGAATCTTGTTCCCCAACATTGCAATTTAAAAGATTGAAGCCGCAATGGCAAATCTTACTTCCCTAGCGGTGCAGTGGAATAGATTAAAGCTACAACGGTGAATCTTGTTCCCCGACATTGCAATTAAAAAGATTGAAGCCGCAACGGTGAATTTTACTTCCCTGGCAGTGTAGTGGAATAGGTTGAAGCTACGACGGCGAATCTTACTTCCCAAAAATTGTAGTTAGATAGAAGAAGCCAATCCGATCTCCCTGAAGTTACAGTGGAGTAGATTAAAACTATAGATCTTATGTCTCTGAAGTTGCAGTAGAGCAGATCACATCCAATCTTATCTCCCTGAAGTTGCAGTGGAGCAGATAAAAGAAACCAATCCTATCTCCCTGAAGTTGCAGTGGAGCGGATTAAAAACACAAATCTTATCTCTCTGAAGTTGCAATAGAGCAGATCACATCCAGTCTTATCTCCCTGATGTTGCAGTGGAGTAGACGAAAGAAACCAATCCTATCTCCCTGAAGTTGCAGTGGAGCGGATTAAAATCACAGATCTTATCTCTCTGAAGTTGCAGTAGAGCAGATCACACCATAAGAAGTCTTATCTCCCTGAAGTTGCAGTGGAACAGACTAAAAATAACAAATCTTATCTCTCTGAAGTTGTAGTAGAGCAGATCACACCATAACAAGTTTTATCTCCCTGAAGTTGCAGTGGAACAGACTGAAAATAACAAACCTTATCTCCCTGAAGTTATAGTGGAGCAGATTGAAGCTACTAATCTTATCTCCCTGAAGTTGCAGTGGAGCAGACTAAAAGCCACAAATCTCACCCCCATGGAGTTGCAGTAGAGTAGATTGAAGT
This sequence comes from Gossypium hirsutum, assembly GCF_007990345.1. Classification (NCBI taxonomy): domain Eukaryota; kingdom Viridiplantae; phylum Streptophyta; class Magnoliopsida; order Malvales; family Malvaceae; genus Gossypium; species Gossypium hirsutum. The sequence goes on along the minus strand of NC_053442.1, from coordinate 23,140,766 downwards.
CATATCTCTCTAAAGGTGCAGTGAAGTGGATTGAAGCAACAAGACATAGTGGACTTGAATGAAGCTATTTGAGGAAGATGAGCACCAGAATAAGTCAAGACTCGGCGGGACTGGGCAAAATTGGCCTTTCTTAGTCTTTGTTCTGTTCTCGTTACATGCAAAATGAGCAAAGAGGGGCAGCTGTAAAGGCCCAAATTTGCCCGGGCCTGTAAAAGATAAACCAGAATTAAAAAAGTCCAAGTTCACATGCCCAAAAATTAAAGAACCTAGGCCCAAAATTAACAGCCCACAAACTAAAAATTTTTAGCAAAAAAACCCTAGGTCAGCCTCCTAGCTGTATGCTTCTGCCCAGCCCCAGCGTCGCATGCTGCCAGGCTCTCTCACGCACGCCAACGCCATCGTTCACCTATCGCTGGCCCTCCATGCGTGTCAGACACCTACAGAACAAAGACTACATGCAACATGAAATAAATCGACAGAGTAGAAAACAACAAATGAGGACAATCCAAACTCAAAAACGACAAAAAAATAGACTTAGGAGTTTGAAATCGGCTATAAAGGCCGAAACTTATCACTGTTCTTGGTTCTTCCGGATTGTTCTTCGAAAAAATCGAAATAAAAAAGAGAAAAACAGATTTTAAGGTGATATTGCGTTTTCTATTTTGGATTTAATACATTATGTTTATTTGGTTCCTTTTATTTTTTATTTATGGAAAAAAACAAAAAAAACCCAAAATTTACCTGGGGCCATCCGCAAAGTCCGTCACCGGGGCCGTCTTGGTCGCTGAAATCGGGACCAAAAGGGAGGCCATGGGGTTTCTCTTTCTTGTGGTCTTCAGGCTCAGAAGTTTAAGCCTTCGTGCGTTTGGAAGATGGGCCAAAAGCGCGACCTTCGCGTCGCTCCGACCACTGATGACGGCGGAGTAATAGCGGCGCAGGCGACGACCTTATTGGTCGGATCTGGGGGCTGAGAGAGAGGGTGTTTGAAAGCCCTCTGTTGTTTTTTTTGAATGGGGGTTAAACTGTTTTTTTTTCTTCTGATTTTTGATATTTACATTGGGAATAAAACGACGCCGTTTTGGGTTTAGGCAACAATGGCCAAAACGGTGTCGTTTCACATGGGACCAGAACGCCCGACCCGAGTATGGCCAAGATCCGTGTGTTTTGGCTTGGAAGGGGCTAATTGCATGTTCAGCCCCTTCGCTTTTGCACCTTAATGCAGCCTGGTCTCTACTATTTTTTATTTTAGCCCCATAAATTTTACATTTGTTTCATTTTGACCCGCGTTGAAACGCTACACTATGAGGCCGGAAAATTTCCCAGTAAGTCCCTCGCGTTTTGAGCGCGTTTCAGTTCAGTCCCCTGGCGATCCTCTTTTATTTATTTACGATTCGAGCCCCAGATTTTGCGTCTGTTTTCAATTCAGTCCCTAGTCAGTTTAATTGTTATTTATTTATTTATTTACTCATAAAAAAACAGTTTATTTAATATTTCATTTAATATTTATTTATTTACTTAATTTTGATCAAACTTACATTAGGTTTTATTTTATTTATTTATTCACTATTCTAAATATTGATTTTGTTTATTTTAATTCTTGCCATTATTATTGCAATTTCATTCTATTAATTATTTATTTGTTATCCTTACATGTTTTCAAATCTAGATCTATTAGGATTGTATTTGTTTTGTTATTATATTAATGTTATTGTTATATTGTTTCTTACATTATTATTCATGCATTTCGATTTATTTGTATAAATGTTATGAGTATATTTTATGATGCATATTATGTTATGGATTTTAAATGTATGTTGTATATTCATTATAGGTCGTGTACGACATTCTTTCCGTTTTAAACAATTTCTTTTCAAATATAATCAAAATTGCACGCATTTGTTTTTTTTTTAAATTCCATTAATTCATACTCAAAATTTAAAAGGGAAAATTTCAGAAATTAAGGCAATATTCCGTATTTAGAAAATTCGAGAAGTCGTGCCCTAACTTACTGGGTTTCAATTTTTTCTCGCGTTGATTCTAAATAACCGAATATCCTTTTAGAATTAAAACAAACGAGGTTTAAAATGAAACGCAAACTTACTCTCAAAATACGAGGTACCGTGTCCTAACTTACTGGGTGTGATATCTTGTTACTTCGAGATAAGGAGGCATTTTAAATTTTGATTTATTCGAGTAGTTTTGAAATAACACAATATAAAGAGGGATCGTATTTTTAAAATTCTTTTCGAGTTTTTAATTTTCGACACCAAGACACTAATTAATCAACTAGGTACCAATTTTGGGCGCATCGAGGGTGCTAATCCTTCCTCGTGCGCAACCGACTCCCGAACTCGTTTTCTAGATTTTTGTAGACCGAAAAATAATGTTTTAATAAATCAAACTATTAAAACGATCAAATTGCGAGGTGATCTGATCACACCTTATTAAAAAAGATTGGTGGCAACTCCCGTTTTTGTTTTAGTTTTCAAAATCCAAGTCGACCCGTTTTCACAAACAAATGGTGTCAACACTTACCATTCATTTACATTTAAGGTAAATATGCAAAAATTCATCCAAAGAAATTTAGCAATTTGCCTAAACACATATAACCTCAAGAAACATGTTAGTCATGTACTTCATGTGAATATCAAGAGCAAAGATGAGCTCATCATGTAAAAATTTTCATATACATATGCTTTCCACATCATATATCCATATAACATGTATATTTCCATAAGAATTCATATCAAGTTCAGATTATCTCATGTCAGAACTTTGCCCGTTAAGTTTATTTGAAATATTGATGGACACACGGGTAATACACACGAAATGTATTAATCTATAATCTGTCAATTCATATTCGGGAGTGCTTATTAGAGCACATGATCGAGAAGCTCTCTCAAGCCATATAACGGGAAACTCATCCAGGCTGTATAGGGAAGCTCATAAGAGCCATAATCAGGAAGCTCATACAAGCCAATAACAGGTAGCTTCGAAGAGCCATTAACGGGAAGCTTCGGATAGCCATATATCGGGAAGCTTCGGAGAGCCATTAATCAGAAAGCTCACAAAGAGCCTTTAATCGGGAAGCTCACGAAGAACCATAAATCGGGACGCTTATAAGAGCTGCGGTGTGTCCACAATACATGCAGGATCACAACCGATCGGGATGCTCTGAAGAGCTATTAACGGGAAGCTCGCAAGAACCATATAACGAGAATCTCGAGAGGGTTAATAACAGGGCTCTCTTTCGAGCTATGGTGTATCCGCAACATATGCAGGACTACAACCAATTTAGGAATCCTGTATCCAATCGAATTTCATTTATTCCAACGAGACTTAATATTTGTTGGGCATTGTCATATATGTAATCAATTTCATGTACTTGACAATTACACAATTCATGTATATACAACATTCAATTCAAGCATATAAATATACACAATTTAGTTACACGAACTTACCTTGACAATGTTCGTGTATACAAAATCTACTAATCCATTACTTTCTCTTTTCCACAATCTATCTCTATATTTGGTTTATCTGGATCTATATGAGTAAATTTAAATCAATTTAATACAAATCATAATCAATTCAATTCAATTCACAATTTAGGTAAAATTACCATTTTGCCCCTATACTTTTGATTAATTACAATTTCGTCCCTAGGCTAAGAAAATGAAATCCATGCAATTTAATCCTTATTCTAAGCCTAGTCAATTTTTACATGTAACATTTGTAGCCCATGTAATTCATAAAATTCATAATTTTTCCATAAATTTTACATCTTTACAATTTAGTCCCTAAATCACAATTTCATCAAAATTCACTTTACAAAAGTTGTTTATCTATCAATAACCTTTCATTTTCTACCATAAATTTCATAATTCATGCATATTCATTCATGGAAAAACCCTAGTACTTTGATAATTTTACAAATTAATCCCCGAGATAGCTAAATTAAGCTTTTATAATCTCGAAAACATAAAAATTACTAAAAACGGGACAAGAATGCTTATCCAATTAAGCCAAATAAACTTGCTTGAGTTCTCTTATCTTAGCTCGGGTTTCCATGTATTTAATTTGGAAAAGATGATATAAAATGATGATATTTGTTATTTAATTAAAATATCATCTATTATTATTTCATCTTTCCAATTTAGTCATTTTATTTTCTTAATTTTCCATTGATAACTAATCATCCTTATCTACTAACTCTTCTAAATGGTCCATTTGCCATATAAGGACCTTAAATTTTGAATTCCATAGCTATTTGATACTTATAGCTACTAGAACTAAACTTTTGTATTTTATACAATTTAGTCCTTTCGTCTAATTAAATATGTAATCAGTAGAATTTTCTTAACGAATTTTTCATATGAAATTCCTATCATAATGCAGGCCATGCAATAATAGTAAAATAAATTTTCTTCCAGACTCGAATTTGTGGTCCCGAAACCACTGTTCCGATTTCACTGAAAACGGACTGTTACAACAATGACTTGAATTTTGCTTTCATCCATCTAGATTTTTCCACTTACCATAATATGGCCTAAAAATGGACCCTCGCGTTAGGCGAATGAGCATTTCTCTTCTTGAACATGCAATTCATTTTCCCGCAAAGTTTGGAACACTTCCCTCAAATGTTCTACATGGTCCCCAAGTGACTTACTGTACACCAACAATATCGTCAAGATAAACAACCATAAAATTGTCTAGGAAGGGTTGAAGTACCTTATTAATTAGGGTGTAGAATGTGGTTGAAGCATTCGTTAGTCTAAAGGGCATTACAAGGAACTAATAAGAACCATAACAAGTCACACATACGGTCTTTGGCTCGTCCTTTTTGGCTACTCTAACTTAATGGTACCCCGTTTGCAAATTCAACTTGGTAAACCATCTTGCGCTACCAAGTTGATCAAGTAAATCTGCAATAAGGGGAATCAAGTACATGTTCTTCACGATGATTTTTTCAATGCCTGATAATCGATTCACAATCTCAATGACCCAACGTGCTTTTTCTGAAATAATACTGACACGCCGAATGGTTCTTTAGATGGTCTAATGAACCCGACATCTAAAAGCTCCTTCAATTATTTCAGCCATTTTTCCAACTTAAGCGAAGACATTCGATATGGAGCCCTAGTTAGCAGCTCAATATTGTGTATCAACTCGATCCTATGATCCATCTCTCTTTGGTGGTAACTTTTTGGGCAACTTTATAAGCATCACATCTTGAAAAAACTACAGTAACTAGTCCACTTCCTTAAGGATCTCACCAACGGGTTTCACAACTTCATCGATCTTTAAGGTGGCTAAAGAAGAGACTTCATCTCTACGTAATCCTTTAGAAAATTAGATTTTTGATAGTGTTTTTACTTCCACACCCCATTTACTTTTCATTAGCACTATATATTTATGGTCCGTATTCGAGATGAACATAGATCCGACAGAAGGAAAAAGACATACAGTAATTCAAACAAGAAAATCAATCCAACCACAAAGTCATATTCATCAAGTGGTATTACCTTAAGGGTCTCCTTGTTGGTCCAATCGCAAAGTTGGAGTTCCACTCCTTTTGCCACACCCTTTATTGGAAAGCTTTTCAAGTTCATCGTCTTGATCCAACCAGATTCCTTCTCAATCTTGAGACCAAGTTTTTGAGTAGTCTCCTCGAACATGAACAAATTTGACACACCTATATCAATAAGTGCATTCAATCTTTTGCTAGCCACCGTGATGTCTACAAACATCAGCCCATGACTCGACTTGTCTTTGACACCACTCAATATCGAACCTAGATTCTTGGTTGTTTTTTCTTGCTCATCGTCCCCATTGTGTTGGGAAATGTGCTCATATTTTAGTAAACATTGTACAACCCATGTTTTAATGGTGACTAAATAGTGATTTTGGGACCACAAATTCTATCGTATTGACTCGTAAATATTATTTAAAGAATATTTTCGGAGTCATTAGACTCGTATTAAAATTTGGTTAAGAAATTTTAATGTTTAGATATTTAATTAAGAAAAAAGGACTAAATTATAAAAGGTGAAAAAATTGTTAATTATAGAATTAAGATGGTCAAATTATTAGATAAGGGTGAAATTTTATGGTAATTACACCATAGTAAAAGTATATGGACAACTTTGGATATGGATATTGTAACAGCCAGATTTTGGGCCTAGTCAGAACAGTGGTTTCGGGACCACAAATTTGACGAGAATAAAATTTATTTTTTATTATATTTTTATGGCATACGATTTCACAAAATGATTTTGTGAAAGTTTCATTCGAAAATTTCGACGTTTTGGCACTCAATTTAGTCAAAAGCACTAAATTGTAAAAAGTGCAAAAGTTGAGATCTACATGTTAGAGGTGTCCAATTGTTATGAAATTTTAAATTGGATGCCCTTATATGGTAAGTAGACCATTGGTTAAATTGGTGGACAAAAATGGACATGGTTAGGCATGTTTCCAAAGTTTTTCATTAAGGGCATTTTCATCATTTAGTTATTAAAATAAATTAAAAACAAAATTAAAAGCCATTTTTTGTCCATTTTCAACCCCTAGGCCGAAAATTGCATGGAGAAACCATGGCTAGGGTTTTTCAAGCTTCCAAGCTCGATTGTAAGTCCGTTCTAACCCCGTTTTTAATGATTTTTACGTTTTCGAAATCCTCGTAACAAGATTTACCTATTTTTACCATTATTTTGAACTAGGGTTTGTGTTTAAAAATTTACCCATGAATGATATGCATGTATTTTGATGTTTTATGGAAGAATATGAATGTTTGGAGTGTGATGAACATCTTTTACTAAGTGATTTTCGATGAAAATGCCTAAAAGGATTAATTTGTAAAAGTTATAAAATATGTCACAAGTGTGTGAATAAGTGAGAATTGTGAACTGCTATAGTTATGAAAATGGTTCGGTTAGGCCTAAAATGCAAGGAAATTGAATAAAAATTATTTTATGAGCCTAGGGGCAAAACTATAATTTTGTGAAATTTTAGGGGCAAAAATGTAAATTTTCAAAGTGTGATTTTCAGAATAAAATTGAATTGAACCATGAACATGGGAATCGTGAATTAAATGAAATAGAAATGAAGTATTGAATTGCATGAGTATGTATTGGGTCTTAGAAGCCCTATTTATTATGAATATAATATTTTGAGGATATATTGTGAAGAATTATAAAAGCATGTTAAAAAAATTTGAAAGTTTTAATTTAGATGAAATTTTATAATACGGTTAAATATGTTTACAAGCGTTTGTTTTCTGGTAATGCCTCGTAGCCTATTATGGTGTTGAATATGGGTAGTGTTACAAATATAGTTAATTTACAAGGTTATAAATAAGGGTAAAATTGTAATTTAATAAATAAAACTTAAGAAAAATTAAAGTAAAACATCATCTTCTTCCTTAGTGACATTTTCCACTGAATTTTGAATGATGAAACACCATTGAAGGGTTGTGGAAGTTCGACTATCTACTAGGCTTGCATGGTATGATTTTTAAACTCGTTTTTTTTGTAATTTTTATGTTTTTGAGATCGTTGCAACTAGGTCCAGCTAATCCGTACTTTTGTTTTTGAAACTGTCAAAAATTTTAAAATGGACCATTGATGAATTATTGTTGTTCATGATATTAGTTGGTGAAATGAAAGTTTTAATTGTTGTTCAAGATTAATTTATATAGTGATTTTTATTAGATTTTGGTTCAAGGATTGAAATGATTAAATGCTAGAATTTATAGTGAAATTTTGTGAATTCAGAATAAATATAGGCTGGGAATAGAAAGGTAAATATTCAGCTAGCTTAAGTATTTGGAAAATTTTACTAAATTGGGAAAATTTTAAGCTTAGGGAGTTAATTGAAAAAAAGGTAAAAGTTTAGGGAAAATGTGAAATTGATGAAAAGTTTAGGGTCATATGCGTTGAATTGTTATAAAATGTATGTGTAATTAATAAGTTGCAATTAACTATTATATAGATCAAGAACCGAACCAAAAAGACATTAATCGTGGCAAGGGAAAAATTGTGGAGTAGTCCCTGCATAAAAACTGGAAGTGAATCTTAAGTAAGTTCATAGTGTTTCAATACGTAAATAAATTTCTACTTGCATTCTTATAATTTAGTTCTTTAATTAAATAATACAGTTCATGCGACCTTATTCATGCGAAGCTTACGCGAGCTCCTTTCGCGAGCTCCCCTCACGGGCTTCCAGCTTGAGCTATCTTTGCAAACATCTTGCATTCCCTCGAGGTCCTCAGCTGAGTAGTCTATAGGTGAACATTCTTTTTCCGGGTTAGAGGTCTAGATCCTATGAGTCACTTCGGCTATCGATTCCTAAATCCTACCAAAACCCAACAACAGAAAGAAAACATATGAAAGCCCACGTCAAATTGGAAATGAAGCAAAGGAGATGGAGCCAAAACCCTCAAACATTCAAAGGAAAATGATGAAAAATCTGAAAAAAATAATACCAAAGCTTTGAGGAAACCTAAAACCACGAAGCGAGCTTAGGAGAAAAAATTGGGATGTCATGTTTTTGCATAAATAAAATTCTTCAATTACATTTTATATCAAATATAATATAATTAAAAATTCTACTAACTTATTATCTCCTTTCCAAATCCTCTCCCCTCTCTCTACAGCGTTCTCTAGCTAAACCCAAGAACCACCATATTGTCCTATTTTCGACAGCCTCGTTACTGCCGCCAGTTGTAATGCCTTTACCCAAAAAATACTCCGATTTATTCATATTTCTTACTTCACACTCCTTTATCTTTTTCAAATTTCAAGCACCCAAACATTCTTCGATGTTTTCTTTTTTCCTTTCAAAATATCCAACATAATTTGAGAATTTACAATGGTTGGCAAGTAGAGTAAAACGCATGAATTTGGTTCTAATTCGTATGGCTAAGATCGTTGGGTTAGTAAGAGATCTCCCTATTTGTGAATCATCATCATACATATATTTCTTTGCCATTTGCAATTAATTCCTCTCCCTTATAAGCTTTAAGTTACAAGAATCTGTTAAGTATGACTCCTATTTTTAGTCAAATATGAAAAATAATCTTTTAGTTAAACTTTGTTTATTTATTTCAGTCAAACACTGATTAGTTTAGATTACTTTATTATTATTTGACATATGAATTTAACCTATAAATAGGCTCTTTTACAACCTTAGAAAACACACCCATTAGAGATTAGAACTCATAACACATTTAGAGAATTTTGTGTTTACGTTTTGAGGGTTATTTGTTTCGAGTTTTTGGGGTTTAGTTTTATCTACATCTTTTTTACTCTTTTTTCTTTTGCCATTATAGTAAAATTATCTTTGCCCGTGGTTTTTGATCCTCTTTGGAGGGGTTTTTCCACGTTAAATTTGTGTGTTCAATTTCTCAATTTATTCTGCTATTTTTGTTACTTGTGGCTTAATCGGGTTGATCCCTAACAAGTGGTATCAGAGCTAGTTCAATTTTCATAGATCAGCCCATTCAGGTATGGCAACAACAAGGTTTGAAATTGAGAAGTTCGATAGTGAGACAAATTTCAATCTATGGCAAGTTCGGATGATGGCAATTCTAGTTCAATCCAGTTTGAAAAAGGTTGTTACCGGGAAAAAGCCTGAGAATCTAAATAAAACAGAATGGGAAGAGCTTGATGAAAAGGCCTTGTCTGCAATCCAGTTGTGCCTCGCGAATACGGTATTGCAGGAGGTATTGATAGAGAAGACCTCATCCGCCTTGTGGAAAAAGTTAGAAACTCTTTATGCGACTAAGTCTCTGGCTAACCGTTTAGTGTTGAAACAACATCTATTTACGTTTCGCATGAACGAAGGTGAGCTTCTTAGAGATCACATCAGTCAATTCATTACTCTTTTAAATGATTTAAAGAACGTTGAGGTTCATATTGATGATGAAGATCAAGCTATGCTATTATTGTGCTCTTTACCCCCTTCATATAAGTCTTTTAGGGAGACCCTGATTTATGGCAAAGACAAAATCTCGTTCGAAGATGTGAAGGGTCATTTGTTGAGTAGAGACAAACTCGACAATGAGCTTCATTTGGATAGCAAGGCAGATAGGCAAGCTTCCGTTTTAGTAGCATCAAAGAAACGAGACAAAAGGTGTCGCTGTTGTAAAAAGTTAGGTCATGTCAAAGCAGATTGTTATAAACTGCGAAATAAAAGAGCCGCTGAGAGTAACGAGGAAGATGTAGCTGGTGCTAATTTGACCGATGAAAGCGGTGATGATTTCTCGTTAGTGTCAACGAGCGATAACTCCAAGCTCACGTCCAAGTGGATCCTAGATTCGGGATGTTCTTTCCACATGTGTCCCAATAGAAAATGGTTCTCTACATACAGTTCGGTTGAAGGTGGAGTTGTGCACATGGGAAACGATTCATTTAGTAAGGTAGTTGGTATTGGAACAGTTAAAATCAAGACACACGATGGGACAATTAGGACACTCTTAGATGTCAGGTATGTACTTGATTTACGAAAGAATCTCATCTCCTTGAGTATTTTAGACTTGAAAGGATGCAGAATCAACATCGAGTCGAGCGGTATTAAAGTATCTCGTGGAGCTCTCATTTTGTTAAAAGGTAAAAGAACTGCCAGTCTTTATATTCTGGAAGGTTCTACAGTGACCGGTGAAATTGGACGTCCCGCATCCGTTACAGATTCGAAGTCAACTAGTTTGGAGCGGAGGCAACTTGGTCGTAGGAGGGAAAAATGTATGACCGTTTCATTGAAGAGAGGTTCTCTTTTGGATGCAGATATTGAAAAGTTAAGGCACTGTATTCGTGAAAATTAGACCCGGGTTAGTTTTAATTTGGCAGTGCACAAGTCGAAGGCTAGAAGTCTTTCAACTTCTAAGCATAGATTCGACTCAGTTAATTCCCTGCATAGTTCAAGATAGGCTCGTGGCAGGCTTTGGCAAAGATGGCGTTGTAGAAATATGAGTCAAGGTGGAGATTTGTTAAGTATGACTCCTATTTTTAGTCAAATTTGAAAAATAATCTTTTAGTTAAACTCTGTTTATTTATTTCAGTCAAGCACTGATTAGTTTAGATTATTTTATTATTATTTGACATATGAATTTAGCCTATAAATAGGCTCTTTTAAAACCTTAGAAAACACACCCATTAGAGATTAGAACTCATAACACATTTAGAGAATTTTGTATTTACGTTTTGAGGGTTCTTTGTTTTCGGGTTTTTGGGGTTTAGTTTTATCTCCATCTTTTGTACTCTTCGTTCTTTTGCCATTATAGTAAAATTATCTTTGCCCGTAGTTTTTTATCCTCTTTGGAGGGGTTTTTCCACGTTAAATTTGTGTGTTCAATTTCTCAATTTATTCCGCTATTTTTGTTACTTGTTGCTTAATCGGGTCGATCCCTAACAGAATCAAATTTTTTTCTTGGTATAATGTGGTGACATTTGATTTCATTTGTATTTAGGGAATTCTTTTATAGGGCCCATTCCTTTTGGCATCGAATAGATAATTTTGAGGGGGAAGCCCCGAATGGGCTATTCAGGCCATTTTGTTGTTGCTTGTAATAGGCTATTCCAAGGAACAGAAATTGGATCAGAATGACTGTTGTTCTCTGAACCGGCCCAACCAAACATGCGGTTAGATTTTTAGTTAACCTTGAATTTTAGAAATTAATTGTAGCATTTTGAATTTCATTTAGTACTATATATTTATATTTTTTTATTAGGAGTCAAAATTAGAACTAGATAAAATATCAGCTTGTTGAGGAGAGGTTGATATGGTCGAGAAAAAAGTGTTGTCCGCTAAGGTCTTATAGCTCCAGATAGACAACACTTTCCATAATTCTCTCAAAGGAGTCGACTTAAAGCATATTATCCCGCTAGAACACAAGCTAAACCCTAAAGCAAGAGAACAAAATACGGGCGGAATATTACCAAGTGAATAAAAACTACAAATCAGTGAAAAAAGGCATTGTTTTGTCGTCCAATATATGTTCTGCATCAATCTCCTAAGAGGGAAAAATATAATAAGAAAAAAATAGCCATCTTACTATAGCTGATACAGAAATAAGCAACAGAACCACCATACACACATATATATATATATAGTTGGGGTATTAAGAAAACATGATAAAAGATGGCTCAAAAACCAGTGACACATGCAAAAGGTTCTTTGATGTTTTGGGATTAAATAAAAATCTATGTATTCAATGTTTACTCCAAAAATAAAAATGTATAGAAAAACATAAAGGAAGCAATGATGCAGGAAATTCTTTAAATAAAACAGAAAATAATATCCATGCATTTGCCGGGAGTCAAACCCGATTCTATTGCTTGGAAGGCAATTATCCTAACCGTTGGACTACAAACGCGGTTTGATTATGGGCGCTGAATTAATTTATTAGTTTTGTAACAAAATGCAAATATTTTGTTCTCCAAGTCCCCCCTATATTTCATTTATAACTGTAAACCTATATATCAAGAAAAGTACAAAAGACCTTGGTTAAAGTACAAAGTTGTGGATTTAGTATATGCATTTTAATTTGGTCATTTTCAATTCTTGTACTTTTAGAATTTGAAAATTTTAGTCCTAACCAAATAATAACTATTAAATTCATTAAGTTAAGTTAAGTTATGTTATTTTTAAAATTTGATGTGTCAAACATATAACTAAATGTATAATACTATGTTTGTTTGTTATTTTCATAATACTCACAAAAAATCAACTAATAGATTTAACGACTGTCATTGGCATTAAGACTAAAATTTTGAAATTCAAAAAATATAGTCACTAAGAATGATCTAATTGGTGAACGTGGACTAAATCTATAACTTTACTTATAAAATAGGACTAATGACATAATTTAACCAAACAAATTTAACTGTTACCATTGGGTTAGGACTAAAATTTCAAAATTCGAAAAGTATAGGGACTAAAATTGATCAAATTAAAATAAAATATTAAATCCACAATTTACCCAAAGTACAGGGTCTAATAGAAAAATTGACCAAAAACCTTTCTCCTTAAGACACATGTCGCACACCCACCAACTCCAATTTTTTTTTTCATTTTTGGAAAAGTGGTTAATTTTTGATTTTGGTCCTTTTAACATGTTTAAATTTGAGACTTAATCTTTATACTTTAATTTCTAACATAATTTGATTTCTATATATTTTTTTTATAATTTTATTAATTAGTTCAAATAGTTAATATCGTTAGATTTTCAATTAAAATATTACGTGGTTATATATAATTTAAAAGCAAATCTTTAAATTCATAAAGTTGAGAGATTGAATTATTGAAAATAAAAGTTGGAGGACTAAATTCCAATTGTACCAAGTGCAAAGACTTAGAGTCATGATTGTTTAAACCGATCTAACTGGTCGGGGTACCAGTTCAGAGTAAGGGATTAGACCAGTTGACTTGCAAATCGGTATGGGCCGGTAGAACTAGGCTAAAAAATCGATTGAATGATTTTTATTTTTAGATTTTTTTATGATTCATTTAATTGAACCATATGATTTAGTGGTCTAATCAGTTCTAAAAAATTTGGCTAGAGTACATTTAATCTTCAAATTTTTACTCTATAATTTGACATAAATAAATAATCAACCCAGCACAAAGTATGGGTGGACCATACTAGAAACTATATATAAAAGGAATGTCAATTTCCTTCTACTTATGTCATGGAGCTACAAAATTAGTCTCAAATCTGCCTAAGCCAACCTAACTCTTACAAAGTGAGAATTCTCGATAGAAATTTTCTAAGGCACCGAAAATAAAGCAAAAGCAACTCAAAGACAAAAAAGCAACAAGAGAACAAAAAAAGCCACAAGAAACCAACGTTCACAAAGTGTTTGATTAAATGCTCTTAACAATATTCAATTACTATCAATGAGATATAATAGTATAATTACAAATGAGGGGGAAGACTCTATTTATAGTTGAGCTCCCCCATATCCAACAGTACAATTTAGTTTACATCGACGATCGAGATTGAAGCCCATTTACAATTGAGATTCTTAAGAGATATACACAATCATCTAAGATTACAAAATCATATATTCTAAGATTAGTTTCCATATTTATCATGGCAACCCTAGTTTTCTTTAAGTGTTTCATTGGACCAAAAATGCTTCAAGCAGATGGACTTTTCCTCATGTTCAACGAATCAGTCCAGTTAAAGTAGGACAAATGAGCCTTAGTTAATCAATTGACCTCCATGGAACGCTATTTGTGCATTAGTCACAGGCTTTAATCCGTGACCTATGACATTCTCCCCCGGCCATTCTTGTGATTCCTTCTTCATGACCTCTGGATGACACTGGTTTGACTGGCCTTGAAACTTTCTCAATGCCTTGGTCATTTCCAAACTAGTCTCGCTATCGGGTAGTTTCGTAACTCGGAACATTTTCCTCTGCTTCCACCATTTCCTAACTCAAACCGTTCAAAAAGTTGAACACTAAACACTAGGTTAACCTTGAGTATTATCGCTAACTTCAGTTTGTAAACCCCTTGGCTTACTTGCATCAGGATTCTGGAAGGGTCCCCATGTCCTTGCCAAGCCAACGATAATTTATAATGTAAAACACTAGATAAGTGTTTGAGATGTACCTCACTCGTCGCATATACTTGTTTTGACTGCCCAATTTGCATCACCATGTTCATTTCTAGATGGTTCACATTTCTATAACTTTACCATTTCCATCTATTTTTGTTCATTTAATTCAACATGCAATTCATTTTCGGTTTCAACGAGCTAGAGGAGAGACCAATTGGACATATGCTATTAGAGCTCAAATAATTTATAATTAAGCTCTATCTTTTCACCTATCAATTATAAACTCATTTAGTTATAAAGTCATTCCACTACAGTATCGTGGCTGAGCTCTCCGCAATGGCATACCATTACTAAAGCAACTTGATCGTGCTCATCCAATGACCTTGTCATAACTGTGTTACTCTTATAAGGTATCCTTAATCTCTTTGGGATAAATTCATTCTTCCTGATCCTGTTTTATCTCATGGTAACCATTACATCTTCCTTCATGCAAAGTCGATTACTATCAAATAGTAATCAAGTCATTCATCACAAAGACGAATGAACAGTGACCACATTTACTTTTCCTCAACCATGTAGTGCCAATGAGAGGATATCGTTTACCCATATCTTGGGCTATGAATTCCATTGTTGTGAATGATGCTACATACTGCAGAAGTCATATACCCAACGCACCAGCTTTTGGTTCTTCATCTATTCTAACTCAGGCTTTTACTTACATTAAAGTATATGAGACATGCATACATAGTTTGTCATCCACTCAAGATTAAGGTATGCCACACTTTGAATGTCACAAGTGAATAAATCCATAAATGGATTTAGGACCTATTCTTGTTGGGTCTAATCTGATTTACTGTTAGGCCAGTCAGTCACATCTATGTCTCTATCTTCTTGAAGTCATCCGCTTTGATGCCTAAGACAAAGCATCTCTTGAATTAGACATGATAGAAGACGTATTAGTCTTTCAATCAGTTTTCTCATTTTTTATTATACTAATGATATGTGTAGGTTCGTCTACTAATAGAAGTTATCTTTTCGTATTACAATCTGACCACATAATACTGTTTAGTATTAGTTTAAACATTAGACAACCAGTGAGTTAATATTTGCTTCTATTTTTCTTCGCATGCAAAAATCGCATGAGGATATTATACAAAGTATATTAATGTAAACCATGAAATATTTTATTAACCAATCTGCTTGAAAAAATTACAAGTTTACAAATGAATATATTACACTTTGGGCACCAGATTCAACAATCTCCCACTTACCCTAGTGAAGTAGATGAGTCATGCTCCATAATCCCATACTCTCCACGTGTTTCTCAAAACTCCTAGCTAGTAGAGTTTTGGTAAATGAGTCTGTAAGGTTGTCCTCGAATGCGACATTGACTTCATCCATGATTCCATTTAGAACTGCCTTCCTTATGATATGATACTTTCGATCAATATGTTTTGTCGTCTTATGATTTCTCGTCTCCTTTGTATTAGTTATTGTTGTACTGTTTGTTACAATAGAGTGTGATAATTTTTCCCATACTAAAAATCAATTCAAGATCCATAAGGAACTTTTGAAGCCATTTTGATTCTTTGGCAACCTCAAAAGAAGCCACATATTCAGCCTCTATAGTAGAGTCAACAGTATCGTAACAGTCCGTTTTCAGTGGTGTAGAAATTAATGGTTTCGGAACCCTATTTTTTGATGATCGAGCTAGTAAATAACGAATTTATTATAGTGTTATATTGATTTCTGGTCTGATAATTTTATTAACGGTTAGTAATTAAGGTACAAGGACTAAATTATAAAAAAATCGTCAAAGTTAATCATTATAGATTTTAATGGATAAAAGGGCTTGTATGGTAATATTTCAAGGATTTAAGTGTAAATTATCCACTTTTAAAGAATACAAGATGGTTGGTGTTTATTTTTAAAGAAAAAATATGTTTTTATGATGTTAAATTATTAATAAAATATAATAAAACATAAAATAATGATCATCTTCATCATTTTATCCTTCTTCCACCATCTTTTCATTAAAGAAAAAGAAGAAAGAATCCATTTTTGAAGCTCTACGTTCGACCCTTGCATGTAAGAAATTTTAAAGCCCATTTTTTTTTGTAAATTTTATGTTTTTGAGATCATTGTAGCTTGATTTAGCTAAATCGGGTATTACATTGTAAAACTTCTAAAGTTTTGAAATGATATCATTGATGATTTTTGAAGCTTTTATTTTTTAATGGCTTGATTGTAAGCTTAGATGTGTTTAAAGACTAATTTGTAAAATGCAATTTGCTAGTTCTGGGTATAGTAATTATTTCAAATTTGATAAGAAATTTCTGTTATTATTTATTCTAGAGGGTTATAGAAGGATTAAATTGAAAATGGATTGAAAAATGAGGCTTAAAAGTGAAAGATATGATAGTTTTAAGTTTAGGGACTAAATTGAATAAAATTTGAAACTTTAGGGAATTTCTATAAAATTGAAATGGACTGTCATATGCATGAAATAAACTGTTATAAGACATTTTAAACTGATAAATTGAAAAGAATTACCGTATAGATCATGATTTGAATCAACCGGTAGATAATTGTGGATTAGTCTCCCTGACATTTCAATTATCGCCGATTTTACCTAGTAAGTTCATATGGTTTAGTTGTTTATATAAATGGAATGTGTATGTTTGAATGGTGAATCTATTTTATTTGAATGTACTTTAAATTGTTTGCAAATTGGTACAAAGGGTGAGAACGAATTGGATTGTAAAGTATTGCATTGATATATTAATTGTGCCCAGATGAACGTATGGTATGATAGGATACAATTTTCATGCCAATAGGTTAGTTGTATGCTTGTACGAGTTTGCACTTTGGTGCCACTGTTTGTATTTCGGTGCTTTGGTGTGGTGTAGTACCCATATATCCATGTTATTTAGAGTTCATCAGGCTAAACTACTTAAATGAATATGTATATGTATTTATTTGACTGGTTTGTTGTACTGAACTAAACTGCATTGAATGGATTGATGAGTTATACGACTGGTAGACGAAATTCTCACCTTGTTGTTGTGAAATGTCATGACATGATATTGAGTTAAATTAGTTATTTTAGTATATGTATTTATGAAATGAGGTAAGTTTATTGTTTATATACCTATGAGCTTACTATGCATTCGTAATGCTTACCCTGTCATGTTTTTCTGTCTTGCAGTTGTCTTTTATAGAACGTCAAGATCGGATCAACCCGAGGTTTAGACTATCCAGCTTCTGATTTGGTAGTCTTTTTATTGTTTTGAGCTCGGTTTTGTGGCATGTATATAGGGGATGTATTGTATATATGATGATTTTTAAAAGTTATAAGTTGAACTACCTATGATGCCTAGTTTTTGAAGCTTGCATCTAATTCCATTAAGTATATGTATATGGCAAATGTTGAATGTGGCTTGTTTGAGATAATGTGGTATAAATGGCAATAAGGTTTTGGCATGTAACATGATGGAAATGTGGTAGGTTAAGCTTCAATGGTTTAAGTTGTTGGATAGCTTGTATTGATACATGTTATCTTGATTTGTATTGGTGCCAATGTGACATATTGGTTAGATGTTTAAAAAATAGTATATAAAATGTGTTGGGAAAGCGGGTTCGGAAAATGCAATGGAAAATAAGTTTAAGGAAAAATCAGATCTTTAAATTTTTTTTCTAAAACTAATACTTGTTTGTGATATCTAAAGTAATAAACACTTAGTCAAAATTGTACATTTTCTATTCCTCTACGATGAATGCTCCGACCAAGTAGTCTTCTCCTCTATCCTCAAGCTCATGTCTTCCCAGTGTGGGCTTGCTTTGAATCAAAAAAATTTTCACAAAATTACCAGTGGGGTAATTTCGTAATTTTTCTAAACTTTAGGGTCGAGTTGTAAATAAAAAATATCTTTAAAAATCTTTTGAAATAATTTCTTCAGAGAATTTTCTCTCTACTACTTTTTCTTGAATTCAAATGTGTGAAAAATAATGACCCATGACTCTCTTTAAATAGGGAGAGTTTAGAGAGTTCAACTATGATTAAATTTAGTCACTTTAATAATAAATTAATATAATACTTATCTTGATAAGTATTATATTAATTTAATATTAAATCTATTAAATTAATATTATTTTTTGAATAGTTAATATGAAATCAAATTATTCGTTAGAGTCCCAGTAGGAGCGTAATTCTTCCACTGCTCAACCATTAACGGACTACCAGAATGCTGCCGTCGCCACCGCTGGCACCATCATGTTCAGTGGTGCCATTGCAAGTGTGACACCCTCACGACACCTCGAGCCAATTCGAATGTTGTCAATTCGATCTGGGCTAGTGACGACCCATATTTATCAATCCATACAAAGTCAATGAGAGGATATTGTTAACTCTTTAATCGAGCTACGAATTCCATTATTGCTAGTAAAGTCATACCATACACAAGTCATATACCCAACATACCGACTATGGGCTCGACCATGTCCGGTGGACACTTATTGTCAAGAATTGTTTTAAGTTTTTCATAGCTTAGGATAATTATCAAGTTTCTTTTCCATTCCTTATAGTTATTTCCGTTCAGTTTTTTTAGTAAATATGTTCAATAAGGGAATTTGTGTCATTTTTGAACTAAAAATAAAACATTCATATATTAATATTTTTGTATTAAGCATATATTTGAATTTTTTTTGCAACATTATGATATGCATTAAGATGATGCATGTGTCTTACATTAAACCTTGAAAACATTTGTAAGCCATTGCAATGATGATTCCTAAACCCATTGAATCAAGCCACCTTGGGGTGATCATGATCAACTAGTAAGAACATGGATTTCCATCCAATTAGTACATGAATCTAATTCCTTAGGCATTTATATATACTAATAATTGTGTAACATTTGACCATCATTCTAACTTAAGTATAGCTCCTTGGGGAGTTACTTAACTAGATGATCTTAAGTGTATAACCATCAACTCAACACTTATTGCATCAAGCACCACAAATGAGTCATCTTGGGATAATCTCATCGAGTAGCATGCTATGACTAGTTGTCCTCTTTGAAGACAAATTTTTTAATGTATCGCATAATAATACCTATCATAAGGGCCAGTCCAACTATCATATGATCATAAGAAAAATCTGCTTACTTCCAGGAAGTCTCCTTAGTGAAATCCATATGACAACGTCTACATTGGGCCAAGTCCATTTCATGCCATCACAAGAGACCATTGATGGAGGCCATAAGTCTTGTTTAGGGACCTTTTCCCAGTCAATATTTTAAAAACATACAAGGTTTTTAATTTTCAGATTCAATCATGAATAATCAATATATGCATGACAAATACATATGGCATTCTTTCCTAAACTATATGGCATTCTTATCTCATATATGCATGACATGCTATGACAATTTTATAATATTCACATTCATTTATTCGTAAAATCAACAATTTTGATTTTCCATATTTTTTCTTTTAAAGGAAAAAAATCGAAGAAGTGAATGTGAATCGTGCACCAAGTAAGGTCCCTAGAAAGGGAGGTGAGTCATATTTGACCACTTAAAAACTAAGTCTTTCCTTGCCAGAGCCAGTCCTAGACATGCAACTTCTTATTACCACACTTCTCACAAAAAATTCTTATCTTTATCGATCAACTGTGGATCATCTCATACATATATATCACAATTATATCTTTAACAATTACTAAACAAATATATAAGGAGATGAGTAATTAAAACAAAATTGTCAGCCAAGGTTTCCATGGTTCTATTTCTAGAAAATAAATGAAAAACCAAAAAATTACACAATTCTTCACCGCAAGGCATTTCTTGTGTCTTCAACCACTATCGCTCCATCTTCTCCTCGTCATGGACTTCTTCGGGGGAAAAAATACATTTAAGTCCTATGTCTGTTTCCGGCTCACAAGAATTCTATATAAAAAAACAATCCTAAGTGAAGATGATAATCTATGGTTTATTTCCTAAGAACCACAACATTGGTAAAAAATAACAATTACATAACAAATATATAATCACATTCATATATTCCCCTAAACATGCAAATAATTATAAGAATGTCACATCTTATCAAATATCAATCAAACAAGATGAAGAGAGAGATTTAGTCTCGGCTTACACTATATACATAGCAGAACCTGGCTTTGGTACCAATTTTTAGAAAAAATCTAGTTTGAAAAAGGTTTTATTGCATAAAAGAAAATTAAAAATTTGAAAATCAACCCGGTTTTTGATATTTGTAGCAATAAGTCCAAACTAAATTCATACTTGTATTTTCAGTTTAGCGGACATTCGTTGTTTTTGAATTTCAACCAAATAATATTCTCCGTTATTTTTGTACCACGAATTATTTCGAGGATGGGTTTGAACCAATTGAATCGAAACACAGAACTAGAAAAGTTGTCTCTTTTATTTGGGGTGAAAACATAAATTCTCTCTTATTTAATAGAAATTGGTAGAACTGATATTCTGGAAAAATATATTTAATAGTTGAGAATAAATTCTATCTATTTTTCGACAGGGTAACAATTTGTCAAAATTATATTTTTATGCCCTACCGGTGCTATCTATTTATAAGAAGAGAAGGTAGAACCATTATTGAGTTGTAGTGGTTTATTTCAAATAGAAAAACAACTTTCTACTTAGAGTAGCAGTGGGGTGGATGACATACCCTAGTATTCCTACTAGGGTTGCCGCCTCATTCATGTTATATGAGGGGTTTTGAGCCTTTCTCACATTAGGTCTAATTACAAGTACTTCCTAGGCCTTTTGACCTAGTACTCTATAATGTTATCAAACTAGATTTGATATTTCTAGTTTCCAAAATAAACTTTAATATTCTATATTAAAAAAATTCTCATCCCTATTTTACCCCAATTTAAATTTTGATGATTTTACCCTCGATAAAATTTTGGTGATTTTACCCCTAGTAAAATTTCGAGAATATATGCTTAATATTTCATAACTAAACATTTTCATTTTAAAAAAATGGTTTATTTACATTTTCGAGCTTCAAAACAGCTGAAAAACATAAACTCATTCTTTTGATATTTTTAAGTAATCCATATAGAATTGCAAATGAATCATTTCCATTTTTGAAACCTACAGTCATTTCCAAATGATTCCATTTTTCCTTTTCAGAAAAAATCATAATCATTTCCGAATGCTTCCCATTTCTCTTTTCATATTCATTTCGTTCATTTCTATTCAAACACGCAGTTCACTTCTGGTTTCAACAAGCTAGCGGAGGGACTGATTGGACATATGTAATTAGGGCTCAAATGATTTATAATTAAGTTTCGACTTTTCTACCTATTAATTATAAACTCATTTAGTCACGAAGTGATTCCACTATAGTATTGTGACAAAGCTCTACCTAACGACATACGATTACAAAAGCATCTATTCAGTGCTCGTCCATTGACCTTGTCATAAGTGTGTTACCCTAATTGGATATACTTGATCTCTTTGGGATAATATTTACTCTCCTAATATGATCCTATTTTATCTTATGGCCACCATTACATCTTTATTCATGAAAAGTCAATCACTACCAAATAACAATCAAGTCATTCATCACAAAAACAGATGACCCGTGGCCTCGTTTACTTTTCATCAACCATGTAATTCCAATGAGAGGATATCAATTACCCATTTTTGGGGCTATGAATTCCACTTTTCTGAATGATGCTACATACAACAAAAGTCATACATCCAACACACCAACTTTTGGTTCCTTATCTATTCGAACTCAAGCTTTTACTTACATCAAAATGTACGAGTCATGCATATATAGTCTGTCATCCAATAAGGATTTAGGTATGCCACACTATGAACGTCACAAGCGAATAAATCCATAAGCAGATTCAGGATCTATTCTTTTTGGGTCCAGTTCGATGTACTGTCAAGCCAGTCAGTCACATCTATGTCTCTATCTTTTAGGAGTCATCTACTCCAATTCCCAAGACAAGGCATCTCCCAATTGGACTTGATAGCCAACATATTAGTCTTTCAATAGACTTGCTCATTTTTTATTAGACTAAGGACATTTTTAGGTTCGTCTACTAATACAAGCTGTCTATTCGTATTATGATCTGACCATGTAATACCACTTAGTATTAGTTAAACATTAGACAACCAGTAAACAACATTTGCTTCCATTTTTCTTTACGTGCAAAAACCATTTGAGGAAGATAATACAAAATATAGTAATATAATTTATGAATACTTTTATTAACCAATATATTCGAAAAAATTACAAGTTTACTTAGACAAAAATACTACACTTAGGGCACCAGATCCAACAGTCTTTTCGTATTACAATCCGACCACATATGTAATACCCCATACCTAGTCCAGAATCTAGACCCGAGCTATAGGACGCTACAAAAATAAACAAAAACAATCACATACATTTTTATCAATAATATTCAATATATAAATAAGTACAAGCCAAATCTAGTGATTAACATGCATTTCAAACAAATTCAAGTCTCAAACGAGCTTACAAAAGCTCTAAAACCGACTCAAAACGAAATTAGGACCATTTTGAAACTTTTACAAAAAGATAGGTAAAAAGGCAAAACAGGGGTCACACAGCTGTGTGGCCAGGCTGAGGCCGTGTGGTGCTATATCAGACATTTGTGTCACCAAATCGTGTAATAGATTGTTGCCGTGTGATTATGAATTGTTGGTGATTATGAACTGTGTCATACAGCTGTGTCGCGATGCTGTGTAGCTAACTGTGGCTATGTGAAACCAAAACCATCCTGAACAAGTAGAGCACGCGAGCATGTCACCTACCCGTGTGTGATACACAGTCGTGTGGTAGACTGTGTGTAGCATAAATGACCATTTTTAGCAAGTTTCATACCATCCATTGAAAGTTTTTATACCATTCAAACCTACTCCAAAACATACACATTTAAAGGCCAAAACATCAATTCATATAATCATTTAAACATACAACCAATATGCCATCATTGACACTAACATATATTCAAGCTCAAATAATTATGATTCAATCTAAAGTACCTAGCCATTTAATACCACAAACTCAACAATGCCAAACATAAACACTTACTAGTTTATAAACATAACATCTTTCAAAACTTGCCCTTATCATTAACCTTCTAATACCAAACTTAGCACAAACCATACCAAACATATTAGGTTACCAAATGAAATTTTATACATATGCAACCATTCTAATACATTCATCAACTTGTTCAAGTTTTAGTTATCCTATAGACATGCCACAAGTAACCAAGTTGAAAACATCAAAAGTCTATCGAATCAAGAGATGGTAGGTGTGTGCTTCTCGCTGATCTGATCGACACGTTCCGGATGTCCAAAATTTTCAAAAAAGTAGTTACACAATTAAGTATTCAAAATACTTAATAAGCTTATACAATATAAACGATTACTTACCCCAATCACTAAACACACACAATTCATTATGCGATATAGTTATCCTTATCAAGGCACAATGCAAAATCATCAAATACATAAGGTTTTGAGCTCAAACCATACATATAATTTCAATAGTTCATATTTCCGTGATAATCCAACTTGTATCATATATTCATATCATGGGCATCCTTTTTGCTAGCATCAACCTCATATCATCACATTTCCATTTACAATTCTACCCGATGAAACTTCGTAAAAGAAATCAGTCCACAAGTGAAAATAATAGTGCCTGGTTACCTATTTGGGTTAAACCTACACAAATAATGAATAATAGTGCATGGTTACCCGTCAAGGTTAAACCTACACAAATAATGAGTAATAGTGCCTGGTTACCCGTTAAGGTTGAACCTACATGATAAATAGCCTGGTCAAGACTTATTGTACATGTATTCTCAAGTCCTCAACACATGGTGGAGCTCGAAACCTTTGGGCATTAACCCGTAACCTCGTATACGAGACTTTTACTAAGTTCATCTAGATTTAACCTTAAATTATACCACAATTCATAATCACCAACAAATCACTATTTCATAATTAAGTATAACATATCAGCAATAGGAGTTAATTTATATTGTATGAACTTACTTGATAAAACTGTAGCAGTTTAGCTAACAAGGACTAGTTTGATATTTTCCCTTTTTCACGTACGTTTTTCGGTTCTTGTAATTCTTGATCTAAATCATAATTTGACTTAATTAACTAATTCAATTATCATTTAACAGCATATTGAAGCCATATAATAGCTTAAGTTCATTTGTACAACAATTCTCCAAGTTTTTCATTTATCTCAATTTAGTCCCTAAAATCGAAAATACTATAAATTTCAAATTTAAGCTTCAATTTCAAAATTGATCTCAATTTCATCCTTCTACAGTCCATTATAACTAATAATTTTAGAATTTTTCATGCACATTTTTAATTTATTACATTTTAGTCCCTAAGTTCCAAAATTAGCAGCTTTTACAAATTAATCCATTAACATATCTGAGCTTCAAAAATAACCTAATAGCCACAAGAGTTTCAAGAAAAAATCAATGGTAAATTTAGAAAACTTTAATAATTTCACGAAATAGTTCCTGGGCTAGCTAAATCAAGCTCCCGGGACTCTAAAAGCATAAAAATTACAAGAAACGAGCTAGAAATCCCTTTCCAAATTGAAGAGCAAAGCTTAGAAATTGAAAACCTAATTTTTTTCTTCTCCTACGCGTATGGTTAAAGAAGATGAACATCTTTTGCCATCTTTTTTAAATTTAGTATTTATACTTATCTTATCCTTTAAGTAAACAGGTTGAACTTAACTAATCTAAATTAATTTAAGATAAACTTCATTAAGCTAAAGAATCATCATCCACTAGCCACTAATTAAAATAGGTTTAATTTCCCGTTTTCGCCCTAAAAAAATAAAATCTTTAGCAATTAAACTTTTGTGAATTTTATGATTTAGTCCTTGTACCTTAGTAAATTGTTAAACCATTAAAATTATTGCATCAAAATCAATATAATACAAAAATAAACAAGTAAATACTAATAAATAATATTTATTGGTTTATGGTTTAGGGTTTTGAAACTATCATTTTTAGTACCATTGGAAATGAACTATTACAACTCTGTCCCGAAAGAAATGTTGTCCTCGAAATTCTTACCAGTAAACAGATTAGGGTATTGGAATCTCTTAGATTCGTCTATTTCTCACTTAGCTTCTTCGATACCATGTCGATGCCACAGAACTTTCACTAACGGTACACTTTTTTTATGAAGTTCTTTTACTTCCCGTGTTAGAATTCTCACTGGTTCTTCACTATACGACAAATATGGCTGTAACTCAATTTCATCAGTAGATATCACATGTGATAGATCTGAATGGTAATAGTGCAACATCGATACGTGAAAACTATTTTGAATCTTTTCCAACTCGAGTGGTAAAGACAAACAATATGCTATAGGTCCAATTCTCGCAAGAATTTCATATGGCCTTATAAATCTCAGGCTGAGCTTCCCTTTTCTACCGAATCGCAACACCTTTTTCCAAGGCAAAACTTTTAAGAAAACATTATCCCCTACTTGAAATTCAATATCTTTTTGTTTCAAACCGACATACGATTTCTGTCGATCAAAGGAAGCTTTTAGACAACCACGGATAACCTTGACTTTATCTTCTGTTTCACGAATCAAATCAGTACCGACGATTTTTCTTTCACTCAACTTGGACCAATACAACAGAGCTTTGCATTTTTGTCCGTATAAAGCCTCGTATGGTGTCACTTTAATATTCATTTGATAGTTTTTGTTATAAGCAAACTCACCTAACGGTAAAAAAATTTCCCAGTTGCCTTGGAACTCAATAACATAACTTATCTTCGAGAATTTGAATTACACGTTTGGACTGTTTGTCTGTCTAGGGATGAAATGTAGTACTAAAATTCAATTTCACACCCAAAGCTTCTTGTAGCTTACCCCAAAATCTAGAGGTAGATCTCAGGTCATGATCGGAAATAATAGATACTGGCATGCCATGTAATCAAACAATCTCAGAAATATATAACTCAGCTAATCTCTCGAGTGAATAATCTGTTTTGATCGGAATAAAGTTCACAGATTTCGTCAATCTATCAACAATAACCCATATGGCAACTTTCTTTTACGGGGCCAACTGTTATCTTGATACAAAATCCATTATATCTCGTTCTCATTTCCTCTCTGAAATCATTACATACTATAATAAACATGATGAAACCTGATGTTCGGCTTTCACCTATTTATATACCAAACATTTAGTCACAAAATCAGATATTTCACATTTCATACCTGACCACCAGTACATTTGGTTCAAATCATTATACATTTTCGTATACCGGGATGAATCGAATAGGCACTGCCGTGAGCTTCGTGCAATATATCATGTTTAGACGCTGGATGATTTGGAACACACAAACGACCTTTGAAATACAAATAACCATTGTCACCGATACTAAACTTAGTAGTCTGACCATTTTCAAATAATTCTCACTTCAATTTCAAATCAAAATCATTTTTCTGTGATTCACAAATTTGTTGAAGAAATGTTGGTCTAACCCTCAATTCGGCCAAAATATGACCATCCCGTTCCAGAGTCAATTGAGTATTCAATGCTTTCAAGGAAAATAAGGACTTCTGGCTCAAATCACCTGCAACAATATTCACTTTTCCAGGATGATAATCGATAACCAAAACATAATCTTTCAGAAATTTGAGCCACCTACGCTGTATCAGATATTTAATCCTTTTTCAGTCATAAAGTATTTTAGGCTTTTGTGATCAGTGAAAATATGACATTTTTCACTGTATAAGTAGTGTCGCATCTTTAAAGCAAACACGACTGCAACTAACTCGAGGTTATGTGTTAGAAAATTTCTTTCGTGTGCCTTCAACTGACGAGAGACATAAGCTATCACTTTCCCATCCTGCATAAGTATGCAACCCAATTTGTTTAACGAGACATCATTGTAAACTATGAATTCTTTTCCTGATTCAAGCAAAGTCAACACCGAAGCTTCAGTCAACATGTGTTTTTCAATTGGCCAAAGCTCTATTGACATTTTTTATTTCAGACAAATCGAACATCTTTCTGTAGTAGTTTTGTTAATGGCAAAGCAATTATCGAAAAACCTTTCACAAAACGTGGGTAATAACCTGCCAAGCCCAGAAAAGTACGTACCTCTTTAACATTTTACGGAGGTTTCCTATTCATAATCGTGAAAACTTTGTTCAGATCAACCCGAATACCATCCGAAGAAATCATATGCCCTAAAAATCCAACCTCAGATAACCAGAACTCACATTTACTGAATTTAGCATATAACTACTTTTCATGCAAATTTTGCAACACAATTCTCAAATGCTGATCATGTTCGACCTTATTTTTCGAGTAAATCAAAATGCCATCAATAAACATAACCACAAATCGATCTTTGAAAATACAGTAGCCCTTTTCAACTGACCAAATAGTTCATTGATTCGAGGTAACATATATTTATTATTTACAACCACTTTATTAAACTATCTGTAATCGATGCATAATGTCAAAGTGTTGTCTTTATTTTTCACAAATAATACTGGAGCACCCCACGGTGATACACTCGGTCTAATTAAGCCCTGATCTATTAATTCTTGCAATCGTGCTTTCAACTCTTTAAGTTTTGTAAGTTCCATTATGTACGGTGCAATAGATATCAAAACAGTCATTGGTACTAGATCAATTACAAACTCAACTTCTCTTTCTGGCAGTAACCCAGGTAATTCTTCTAGAAAAACGTCAACAAATTCTTGCATTGTTGGGACCAATTCTATTTTCGGTTTAGATGCTTGAGTATCTAAAATGTATTCTAGATAAGCTTTAGCAACTTTTTGGATCAACTTCTGAGTAGTAAAAGTCGATACGATACTAGTAACACAATCAGATCTATCAGCTTCAACACTAATCACATCACTGCTCGGATGTTTCAAAATAATTCAGTTCTGTTTGCAATTGACAACTGCATCATGAACTATTAGACAACCCATCACTGAATGAAAATAAAATCAGGTCAGTAGGAAATTCCTAACCCTGAATTTTCAGTGGACAATTTTAATAGACTTTATTAACAATCACACTTTAACCTATCAGATTTGATACCCTAATATCAAATTCAGTCAACTCTACTGGTGAATTCTTTTCTGTTACTAAGGTTGTGCATATATAAGAATGTGTTGACCCAAGGTCAATCTATGCGTAAATAATAACATCAAAAAGAGTACAAGTACCAACGAGAATGTTGGATGCCATAGCCTCCTTTCTAGCACGAATTACGTGCGCCTTAGCCGGTGTCGACCTTCAGATCTAATGGTTGCATCACGTGCCTCACTGATAGAAAAAGGGGTTAAACTGTTTTGTTAGTACCTATACTTGTATAGAATTTGAGATTTGGTTCCTGTACTTTAAAACTAAAAAAAATTCAATCTCCTACTTTTTCAATTTAAAAATCGTAGTCTAATTATTATTGTAGGTAATTTCTATAAAAACTTTCTCAACTTATGTCACGTCGTGTGAGAACAACCTAATCAAAATTCTAAGTTGACAAAATTTGATAGAAAATATTGACAATTTTATGAATAGACAGAGGTTTTCAAATAAAAAGGTAGAAGAATTTAATTTTTAACTTTTTAGGTATAAAGACTAATTCTCAAATTTTGTCAAAGTACATGGACTAACAACAAATTTTAACCTAAAAAAGACAAATTGTTATAAAATTAATATTTTGGAAAAAATTATAGAAAAAATGTAATATAATAGATTAAATATTATTTTTTTCTTAAGTTCTAATTGTGATAAAAAATTTTGAAATATTACTTGAATTTGGGATAATATAACTTTTGGCACTTGAATTTGGCAATTATGTTCACTTTGATACTTGTACTTTTATTTAGTTCATTTGACACTGAAACTTCACAGCTAGGTCCATTATAGTCCCTTAACTTGAAAAATATAAAAGTTTGATGATGTGACACTCTAAGATTTTACCACATTATCAATTGAAAGTTAAAAAAAGTTATATAAAATTTCAAGTGATGATGTGGTACAATATCAAAGTGTCACATTCAGTGTTTTAATAATCGGATCAGTGTTTGAATAGGTCAGACCACCACTTCCCAATTCAACTAGTTCGATCAATTTGACCATCAACCAATCAATTAAATAAATAATTAAAAATTCATAAAAATCTAAAAAAAATCTCAAAAAATTGAAATAAATTTTTTTATTATATTGGTTCAACATGTTCAATCATTAAATGTTCTCTTGGTTTTCAAGTTTTACCAATTTTAAGCAGTTTCCAAGTCAATCGATTCAACCCATTTGTTTGACCCGTTATATCGATTAGTTCTCACTCTGTCTGATCCGATCCTACCCTAGGAACATTGATCACATCATTAAATTTTGAAAAAATCTAAATTTAAGAACCAAAATGGGTCTAATTGCCAAGTTTAAAGACCAAATTGGAAAAAATGTACAAATACTAAAGTAGACCTAGTTGCAAAGTTCTAAGGCTAAAAGTTATATTATCCCTTTGTTATTATTTGACTTTATTCACTGTTTGGCCTTTGAACTATACCTATTTTCCCATATTGGTACCTAAATTTTTTTTGTCCCATTTTAGTACTTGAACTATAGTTCCGCTACACCTTTTGGCCTCTGCCGTTAATAGTGTTAAAAAATAGCAACCAATCAGAACACACCACGTGTCTCACTAACCGTTGATGTGGATGATGACGTGGTTGCTGATTGTGTTGATAGTGTGTTGACCAGTCCAAAAAATTGTAAAAAAATATTAACAATTGTAAAAATTATTTAAAAATATATAAAAACTGTAAAAAAATATTGAAATTATTAAAAAATATTAAAAATTGTAAAAAAACATTTTAAAATTGTTAAAAAGTTATTAAAATTATAAAACATTATTTAATTTTTTAAATATCACTAAAAATCATAATAATTAACAAATAAATTCCTTCTTGTAACCTCTGCAACCTGGCCTAGTCATTGGACCCAAATTCGGGAGATTACATCGGCCACTAAGATGGCCTAGTACAATCGAAGTTTTTAAACAATCATTTTAGAACATTTGTTTATTTTTTAAGAAAACTTAGTCTATTTTTAAAAAAACTCACAGGTTATCAAAAACCGATTTAATTTAGCTTTCCTATGTAATGATGACTACTTTTAAGAAAACTTAGTTAATTTTCTGATTTATTTACTACTTGACACTTATTCATAAATTAGTAGCGGAAAAGTGATAATAGTTAAAATTTTTAATAAAAATCGAAGTTCATGCATAATTAATTAATTTTGATATTTTGATATCCTAAAATCAATTAAATGTCATGCATGCTAAAAGAAAAGAAAACCTAAGTTCTATGCCACGGTTTTAAATAAAATATTACGATCTTTGAATAATAATAAGATAGCAAATAATAACTTAAGAATATTTTAGTAAAGAAAATTGAGTCGAGACCCTTCGGATGCCATGTTCGCGTCCTAACCTTGTGGGTTATCTGTAAAGATGGCAATAAAAGGGGGAGTGAGCTATGAAGCTTAGTGTGAGTTACGTCGCAAGGGAACCAGGGCAAAAAATAGACAAGTCAAGCAGAATATCAACTAATAGAACAAATCACAATTTATTAGCAATATAGAATATTGGTAATTCAGAACAACTAATCAACATAATATTTCAATACTCATAGCCATGTAATTGCTTATGAATGCAACGTAAGTTTAGTTTAACAGTAGAAAGGTCCTACCCCACCGCTACATAGAAAAGTTAGGAGTTCCGCTGAACTCCTCTACTTTCACACCACGTTGTGGATAAACCGCAAATCATTGTAAATGAACTGCTAATGATAAATTTATTGGTGGATGAACCATCTGTCTATGTAGATGAAAGTTGCTAATACGTTGTGGATAAACCATTGGTTGAGCATATGACTGTCTACTAGAATACTGGTGGATGAACCATCCATTTGTGCATATAAAAGCTACTAATACGTTGTGGATAAACCAATGGTCGAGCAGATGACTGCCAGCTAGAATACGTTGTGGATAAACCACTGGTCGAGCAAATGATTGCCGACTAGAATAAGTTGCGGATAACCCACTGGTCAAACAGATGAATTATCGACTACTTCCTCAGTTCAAATGTCCCACCCCATGCAATGTAACATAATATGCTATAACAATTAAGTACGAAAGCAATAACATGCTTATATCAAGTATATATTGTAACAGCCCGATTTTGGCCCAAATCATAACAATGGTTTCGGGACCACACATCCGAGTCTGAAAAATATTTTAATATTTTTATTCTGTGTTCATTATGTGTGAATTTACATGTGTGAAAGTTTTGTGAATTAATTTTATTGTTTGAGTGCTTAATTTGAAAAAAAGGCTTAATCGCGTAAAATGAAAATTTATTGGGTAAATATGAAAGTGTCTAATTATTGTTGTCTTTTTAAATGGGAGGTTTAAAGGTGCAATAAGACCAAAAATAAGATAGTGGGTGGCAATAGTCAACATTACCCTTATATTATATGTTTATTAAATTAATTAATAAAGGTTAAATAAGTAAAATAACAAATAAATAATATATGTCATGTTAAAACATAAAAAAAATGGCCATTTCATCATCTTTCATAGCCGAAATGAACAAAGAAGAAAACCATTAAAGCTTATTAGGGATTCGGCACTTTACTAGCTTGATTAAGGTATGAAATTGTTTCGATTTTTGATAATTTTTACGTTTTTTAGATCGTTGCTTTAAATACTTCAAAACCCATGTCTTAATTTTGTGAATTATGGATGATTTTGAAATGTGTCATTGATGAATGTTTGAGTTTTATGATGTTAGTAGGTGAAATATGAAATATATTTGTTAGATTAACATGTTTTGTTTTTGAATTTTTGGTGAAATTGAGTAATTATGGTTAAATTGTGAAAATAAATTTTTGAGGGACTAAAATGCTAAATAAATGAAAAATATGGATTTGTATGGACACTAGGAATATTCGGCCCTTAAGGAGTGTAGTTAAATTTTGTGTATTTTGTGTTTTGAGCAAAAATGATTAAATTGTAAAAAGTGTGAAATGTTAGGGGCAAAATTGTAATTTTCCTATTCATGTGTTTTTAGGCTAAATTGAATAGAATGGTGTTTAAATAAGCTTAATTTGAATATGTTTAGATCAAGAATTAAAGAAATCGTATTTGGATCGGGGAAAGACAAAAGTGGTTGATTAGCTGATTTAGCAGTCGATGACATCCGAGGTAAGTCGACTAGCTATTTAATGTTAGTAAATCAATATATATATATGTATGAATATCTATTGTATTTTTATGTTAAGTTATAGTAAAAAAAACTTTGATTGATTAAGTTTGATATATGGATGGCTTATATGTGTACACTTATATTTGGCTATATGAATATAAGTCTAATTATGCTTTGGGATTAAATGTAGTTAAGAATGGTGCATAGATGGATATAATTATATATATATGTATATCTATATGTTTGAAACTTCATTTGGAAATATTTGATTATATGAGGGCTATAATTGCTAAAATAATTTTCGAATATGTATATGTATAATTAAGTATAATCTTTGAGTTTGATTAAGGGTATATATATTGTATATGCTTAAATAATTTCAAATGAATGTCTTTATGTGAATTGAAGTATATATGTATATTTTTGAATAAGTCCTGAACATATTTCAAAGTTTAAATGTTAAGTATATTTATATATAAATGGAAATATCGAATAGGTAATAATATACATATATAGTTATTTCGTATAAGTGTAAGTATATGTAAAGTTTTGTATTAAATTTAGTTAAGGAGCAGGATATATATATGTGTGAGTGTTTATGAAATTATTAAATGTTTCAGCTGAATTAAAGATAAGATTTACAACATTTTCATTGATTGATTATGGTGTACTACGAATATGTGGTTGTTGTAAAAAATTATTTGAGAAAGTACTTTGTATATGTGAAATGAAACTTTCAAGTTTAAAACCTAGTAGGCTTAAGGTCGGTGAAGTTATTCGGACTTTATGTCTAGCAAGCTTTGTGCCGGTGAAATAATTAGGATTTTATGTCTAGCAGGCTTTGTGCCGGTGAAATAATTCGGACGATAAGTCTAGCAGGCTAATTGTCGGTGAATTGAATCGGGTTTCTAAAACCTAGCAAGCTAATTGCTGGTGAATTTGTCTAAATATGTGAATTGAACAGATTTCAGTAATTGAGGAAGTTTATATTTCTATTCGGTATAGATTACTGATAAATTTTGTGTTTATATCTTTGGAATTACTAAATGAAAATTGAAAGGTATATACAAATTGATAAATGTGTGATTGTTTAAGAAATTAAAGAAATATATCTATGTGCATATTGAATCTTAAACAGGTATACATATCATCTGCAAGGAATTTTTTATCATGAAAGTATTTGATTATTTATGATTAATATACAGATAAATGTGATAGATTATGAAAGGTGGATAATGCATTTATATTTATAATTAATAAATGTACCTGGTAAGTACACATATATCTTTATTAATTGTTTATGAGAAAAGTATGAGCTTAATAAACCTTTATATTTTTGTGAAGTATATTTATGTATGTAAATATGTATGCATTTCGCATATATATATGTTTATAAGTGTATTTATTAAATCTCTTTGAATTCAGTGATTTATAATTTGACAAATAAAGATGTGTTCTGCTATATAAATATACATTTGTATATTCGATTTTTAGATGTTAAAGAATATATATAAGTAATTATTGGGTTATATCTTGATGTATGTGTATATTTGATTCAGTATATCACTTAATAGCATATGTGAATATTTCAATGTTTATTTATAGAGTAAGAAAATTATTCGATATTTATGTAAAAAATTATTCGATATTTATGTAATATATTCTTGAAATTTTGATGTGCTATAGACTTACTAAGCTATAGTAGTTTATGTCTTTTGTTTTATAGTTTTTAAAGATCAAGCTTTAAGTTCGGGAATCGTCAGTAAGATCATCACCTTATCCGTAGTCTTGGTATTTAAAATGTTTGTTTTTAAATTTTAATTATGGCATTTAAAAAAACTAGATTAATAAATTTTAAGTTGTATTTTGTAATAGTGGGAGTCCATATATTTTAAATATGATAATGGTTTAAGTTCTATCAAGTTTTAATTTATGTCTGTTTTGAGAGGAATTATGCATGGTAATGCCTCCCAACCCTAATTTGGTGACAAATATGGGTTAGAGGTGTTACATATATAGTAGCAATTATTATGCTTATAACAGATCGTAATAGTAGCAATAGACTTGCTTACCATATGTTTACGAACTACATTGGGGTTACAAAGCACAAATCATTATAAATGACCGTGTGGCCAGGTCATGTGGAAGGGTTACAAAGCTGTGTGGCTAGACCATGTAATAGGCTGAGACCGTGTGGTTTACGAACTGCATTGGGGTTTCTAGGGCAGATGGCCGTGTAGTAGGCCGTGTTGTCCACACGCCTGTATGGTATACTGTATGGAAGGGTTATGCCCGTGTAAGAAATGAACTATCTTAGGATTTGCAGGGGGACATAGATATGTGGTCCATCCGTATGGCAGCCCGTATGGTCCTATCCTTGGCACGATTTTGCCCTGTTTCACTTATAAAAGAACACACACCTATTTTTTAGGGTTTTGAACGATGTTCCTTATGTCCAAGTTTGATCCGAGATACCTACAACGAGTCTTTCAATCGAAAAACATGTGAGAATTAATAACAATCTTCGAGAAAAATCAAGATTTCAGGAAAGATCGACAATATTTGTAAAAATATCGTATAATCGACCTTGAAATTATCGAGAATAGAAACCTACGGGTATTTTGAGATCTAAAAGTCAAAATTGATATATTCTTACAGATTCTTGGCAACGTTTAAGACGAGATTCAACGATGTTACACTAAATTGATTAGAAGATTAGTTGAACAGGGTTCGATTTCAAACTCAGGATCAAAATAAAATTTCTAGCAATGTAAAGAAAATAATTAAAAAATGGAAGATGAAAAAGAAATAGGGGAAGAAATAGGAAAAGAGAAAAGAATTCAATTTAGGGTTGAACAAGAATTAGAATCAATGTATAATTAGGAAAAAGTTATTAATACTTAGAGTTTCAAAATTAGAGGGGCTAATTGGGAAAATTGCCCTTGTTGCCATTGAAAAAAAATGGGAAGGGAGAGTGGCATGACTTAAACTAGGGATGCAAAGGGTAAAGAAAGTGCCTAACCATTGGACTGCTACCCATTCTTAACTTATTTCTACCACATTTAATATCTATACTAGATTGATTTTGTTCCTTAGTTGCTGAAAAAAATGGAAGAAAATGGAAAGAGTAGGGTTTGAACCTAAGATCTCTTAGGCATTACTCTAGTTACATACCCATCAAGACTAAGCCATTTCCTAATTCTTAATTAACTTTCTAACAATATGTATTTTAGGGTTTTATAATTCTTCTTCTTCATTTTTCTCTACAAATTCCGGAAAAATACAAGGAGATTTTCTATGTTGTCATCTACTTTCATTTCTTGATTTATTCTGGAATTATTGTTTTTAGATTCTGTTAGAGTTGAGTGACTCGAATCCTTGTTAAAATGAAATATAGTGGTAAAATAAAATAAAAGTAAAATCCACATAAAACTGTATTTCTTTTATTTTACATTGATTAGAATAAGGCTTTTCAACCTTACTACACTTCATCTATTTGGCATTGATTAGAATAAGGTTTTTCAACCCATAAATAGATGTAGTCTAAACTTTTCTTATATCATTTGAATTTGACATTAGTGAATTTTCTTCTCCTCTGCCTATGGTTTTTTTCTGAAAGGGTTTTCACGTAAAATTGTGTGTTTTTATTTTTTTTCTTTTTGCTTTGTGATCATTCTATATTATCATTGTCGACGTTAGTTCTTGGTATCAAGAGCTTTCTGGGCTGCTTGCCTCGATCAAGGTAATGGTGACAATGAAGTATGATATTCCGCTGTTAGTTCGTGACACCAGATTTGCATTATGGCCAGTAAAGATGCAAATAGTTCTTTTGCAGATGGATTTGGAGGATGCCCTTCTAAGGTTAGATAAGTAGCCTTTGACATTGACGAAAGAAGAGAATAATCATAAAGATAGAAAGGTTTTAATGCACTTATAGTTGTATCTATCGAATAAAATTCTACAGGACGTGCCTGACACTACATTATGGAAGAAGTTGGAGTAGTTATGCATGTCAAAAACCCTAACCAGCAAGTTGCATATGAAGCAACGTCTTTATTCTCATCGTTTGGAGGAAGGTGCATCTGTGCACGAACACTTAAATGTGTTTAATGAAATTTTCTCAGATTTATAGGCTATGGAGGTTCGGTATGATAAAGAAAATTTAGGGTTAATTCTACCTTGTTTGTGTCCCTCGTCTTATTCAACCTTTAGAGATGTAATTTTGTATCGCGAATTCTCTCATAGTTGATGAAGTCTATACTTCCTTAGCCTCATATGACAAGATGAAACATCTTTTGGTTGGATCCGACTCTTAGGGAGAGGGTCTCACCATTCATGAGAGACAAGAACGAAATATTGATGATAATCGTGAGAGGAGATAGGAATGAAATCTTTACAGTAAATCTAAGGATAGATCGAGATATTCAAATAGAGGTAAAATCTATAATTTCTGCAAAAGAAAGGGTACATTAAATCTGAGTGCTATAATTTGCAGAACAAGATCAAAAGGGAGGCTGTGAATCAAAAGGGAAAACAACCAGAACAATCCTATGAAGCTGATGTAGTAGAAGAGTACGGCGATGGTGAACTCTTAGCTACTTCTGATGACAACTCTAAAGTAAGCGAAGAGTGGATCATTGATTTTGGATTTACTTTCCATATGAGTCCCAATTGGGATTGGTTTACAACTTATGAAACTGTGTCTGAAGGTGTTTTTTTATGAGAAATAATGCTTCATGTAGAATCGCTGGTATTGGCACGATCAAAATTAAGATGTTCGATGGAGTCGTCAAAACCACTTAATGACATAGAACATGTACATGAATTGAAGAGAAGATAAATTTGATTTCTTGACTACTTTTGATTCAAAAGGGTACAAGTACACAACTAAAAGTGGGGTTTTAAAGATTAGTAAGGGTTCCCTCGTTGTGATGAAAGGGTAGAGAAAGACTGTCAAGTTATATGTTCTGTAAGGTTCTATCGTTACTGGTAATTCAGTTGCAGTTCCTCTTCCTTGTCAGATGATGATGTTACTAGAGTTTGGCATATGCGTCTAAGGCATATAAGTGAGAATGACATAATAGAATTAAGCGAAAGAGGACTTCTTAATAGACAAGACATTAGCAAACTGAAGTTCTTTAAGCACTGCATTTTTGGGAAGCAAAAGAGAGTTCGGTTCACTAGAGGAATCCATAACACGAATGGAACATTGCATTATATTCATTCTAATATTTGGGGACCATTTACAGTGCCTTTGAGGGGCCGAGCTAATTATATGCCGACGATTATTAACGATTTTTCCAAAAAAGTTTGAGCATTATTCATTAAGTAGAAAAGTGATGTGTTGTCCACATTTAAGAATTGAAAGACTATGATCGAGAAGCATATAGGAAAACAGATAAAACACCTCCACACAGATAATGGTTTGGATTTTTGTTCTGATGAGTTTAATAAAATCTGCAAAGTAGAAGGGATCATGAGACACTTAACAGTTTGCCATGCTCCACAGTAAAACGGTGTTGCAGAACGAATGAATAGAATAATCATAGAAAAGGTTCGATGCATGTTGTCGAATGCTCATTTATTGAATACTTTCTAGACTGAAGCGGCCTCTACAACATGTTTTTTATTAACCAATCCCCGTCCATTGCCATTAAGAAAAAGACTCCACAAGAGGTATGGTCTGGTACTCCTGCTAATTATGTTTGAAGATTTTTGGTGTCCCGTGATGCTCATGTTGATAATGAAAAAATTAGAGTATGGATCTATTAAATGTGTTTTTCTTGGTTACAAGGCTGGTGTTAAAGGGTATAAGTTATGATGTTCTGAAACAAAGAAAGTTGTAATTAGCAGAGATGTTATTTTTATGAAACTGCTATGCTGCCTAACTTACCTCTTAAAGAATTTTTCAATAAAGACCAACAAATTTCAAACACACATGTGAAGCAGGTGGAGCTTTAGATTGATTTAGGATCTACAACAGAGTCTACTTCTCAAGTTAAAACAGAAAATCAGAGTAGAGTTGCTTCTTCACCATAGTCAGCACCACAATATTTTATTGCCAAGAATAGATCTAGAAGAGAAATTAAACCTTCAAAAAGGTACGCTGAGGCTGATCTAGTTGCTTATGCTTTAAACGTGGTTGAATACATATATGCAAATCAAGAGCCATCTACTTATTTCAAGGTAGTTAGCTGTGAAGATTCAGAAAAGTGGATGATTACCATGCAATAAGAGATAAAATCGCTACATAAGAACAAAACATGGGATCTAGTGAAGCTCCTTAAAGGTAAAAAATGATGTTCGTTGTAAATGAGTGTTGAAAAAGAAAGAAGAGACTCTAGGAGTTTAAGAACCCAGATATAAAGTAAGGTTGGTTGCAAAAGGTTACTATCAGATTCCAGGTGTAGACTTCATAAATGTGTTTTCTCCAATTGTGAAGCATAGTTCAATTCGAGCCTTGCTTTGTATTGTGGCCATGCATGATTTGGAGCTTGAGCAGTTAGATGTAAAAACAATGTTCTTGCATGGAGAACTTGAGGAAGATATTTACATGCAATAACCAGAGGGTTTTACAGTCTCAGAAAAAGGAGGACTATGTTTGCTTGCGGAAAAAGTCCCTTTTATGGCTTGAAATACTCACCAAGGCAGTGGTATAAGAGGTTTGATTCATTTATGACTATTCATGATTTCAAAAGAAGCAGCTTTGATAGATGTGTTTATTTTAAGAAAAATAGTGATGGTTCTTTTGTATATCTACTCCTTTATATTAATGACATGTTGATAGCAGCTAAAGATAAATGAGAGATAAGAAATATTAAAGCTTAGCTTAGTGAAGAATTTGAGATGAAATATTTGGAGGCAGCAAAGAAGATACTTGGGATGGAGATTCTTAGAGATAGAAAAGCATGTAAATTGCACCTAAGCCAGAAAGGGTACATTGAGAAAGTTTTTTGTAGGCTCAATATGTAGAGTGCCAAGCCTGCTAGTACTCCATTAGCAGCGCACTTCAGACTTTCACCGGCTTTGTCTCCACAATCAGATGATGAGATTGACTACATGTCACATGTTCCATATTCTAGTGTAGTGGGATCTCTCATATATGTTATGATTTGCTCACATCTAGATTTATCATATGCAGTTAGTGCAGTTAGTAGATATATGGCGAATCCCGGTAAAGAACATTTGAAAGCAGTTTAGTGGATTTTCAGATATTTATGAAGTACTACTATTTTTTGCTTATAGCTTGGAAGATCTAGAGATGGAGTTATTGGGTATGCTGATTCTGATTTTGTTGGAGACATTGATAAAAGAATATCTCTCACAAGGTATGTCTTTACTATTGGGGGTTGCGCAATTAGTTGGAAAGTCACTTTGCAAACTACAGTTTCTTTGTCTACTACTAAAGCTGAGTACATGGTGATTACTAAGGCTTATAAAGAACTATTTGGTTAAAAGGACTCTTTGGTGAAGTCAATAAATACCTTCAGATCAGTACAATATTTTGTGATAGTTAGATTGTCATCTTCCTTACGGAAGATCAAATGTTTCATGAGAGAACAAATACCATTGAAGTTTGGTATCATTTTGTGCGTGATATTATTGCTCGTGGAGATATTGTTGTGAGAAAAGTTAGTACTCATAAAAGTCTTGCAGATATGATGACTAAGTCACTTTCTATAACCAAGTTTAAGCATTGCTTGGACTTGGTTGGTGTTCATTGTTGAAGAACACCCCTTAAGGGGTTTCGTGGAAGAGGTGGAGAACTTGTTCATTGAGAATTCGTGTTAAGGTGAAAATTGTTAGAGTTGAGTGGCTCAAATCCTTGTTAAAATAAAATACAGTGGTAAAATAAAATACAAGTAAAATCTATATAGAATTGTACTTCTTTTATTTTATATTGATTAGAATAAAGTTTTTCAACGTTACTACACTTCATCTATTTGACATTAATTACAATAAAGTTTTTCAACCTATAAATAAATGTAGTCTAAACTCCTCTTGTATCATTCAAATTCAACATTAGTGAATTTTTTTCTCCTTTGCCCGTGGTTTTTTT
Source organism: Gossypium hirsutum (assembly GCF_007990345.1). Taxonomy (NCBI): domain Eukaryota; kingdom Viridiplantae; phylum Streptophyta; class Magnoliopsida; order Malvales; family Malvaceae; genus Gossypium; species Gossypium hirsutum. Next base: position 23,099,810 of record NC_053442.1, on the reverse strand, counting down.
CTGAAAGGGTTTCCACGTAAAATCTATGTATTTTTATTTTTCTTTCTTTTTGCTTTGCGATCGTTCTATATTTTCATTGTTGACGTTAGTTCTACAGATTCACAGTCTTGAAACAGTAAAAACATATGATTCGATTAAAAATTTATAAAAAAGTATTTAAAAATTGTGAAATTTTCGATTAAATGCCACTTGTTCACAAATTTTTAATAATTATTTGCAATTTTTTAATAACTTTCACAAATTTTAATAATTTTTACAAATTTTAAATAATTTTTTATAATTTTAAATATCTGTTTTAACAATTTTAAAATAATAAAAAAGTTTAATAATTATTTACAACCTTTAATTTTGTTTACAAGTTTTAAATATTTTCTAAAATTAATATTTTAAAATATTTTTTACTATTTTTAATAATTTTTGTACAATTATTTTATATTTTTTGGTCTGGTTAGCATGGTCAATGCACAATTAGCATGGTGAACGGCCATATCATTGTCCACATCAGTGGTCAATGGAGACATGTGACGTGTTTTGATTGGTTGTTACTTTTTTTCAACACTGTTAATGGCAGAGAGCAAAAAGTGTAAAGAAATTATAGTTTAAGTATCAAAATAGGATAAAAAAGTTTAGGTACCAATATAAAATGGGTATAATTCAAGGGGCATATAAGGAATAAAGCCTTATTATTATTTAGTTATGGTTGAAGTAAAATGACTTGTTTTTTGTTTAACTAAAATGAAAATGAAAGCAAGTCACTAAATATAGAAGGAAAAATGATTAAAGAAACGTGCTTGCTTAAAAAAATGATGAGATGTTACGAGATTGCCAACTGAAAAATAAGGTTTGAAATTTAAATAGAAATCTCATATTATATTATCCTCCAAAATGTTATATGCCATCAGCATTCGAAGGTAATCCCAAAATGGCCACTACCAGCATTGGTGTATAAACAAAGCCGGATCTAATGTTTAAAGCACTATTGAAGCGTCACTTTAATGCTACCTGATGCACTACAAATCCCAAATGGAAGAACCATGGTTAAAACCGCGTTTTCTCTATAATCTTTTCTTTTTCTTTTTTAAAAAATCTCAGGAATTGATAGTTCCTTGTTTGCTCACTCATGCCCTCTTACACATAAACCTCAAGTTTGAATGAATCCATCCATAACCACCCCCACTAGGTAATACCCCATTTTCCCTCCTATCATATTTTGTCCCATTTATTGCTTTTATATTCTTTCTAATGTGTTTTCATTACGCATTTCTTGCTTTTGTGGGATTTTTTTTCTTGATTGAAAGATACATCTTTTTTTGTATGATCTACTAATATGCTTTTGCTTAGCTGCTTGAGACAAATTGATTGTCTATACTTTCATTCTTTACACCAAGTTAAAATTAGGATAAATATTCAGTTTACTTGAGTTTGGGATTGCTTTGCTTCATTTTTTTTTGATATTCCTAGTATGCAATCGGCTATGCGCCTCTTGTTGAGGTTAATCATATGGACTTGGCTTCCAGGCACTAGCCATAGTCTTCCTTGCAATGTTTCATTAGCTGAATCTTGTCCTGCTTCACTATATTATGTTCCGAGAACCATGAAAACCCTCGACAAAACACTTGGTTCCGTGTAAACCCAAACACTGTTAATTGAACCGCTGATGGTTTCTTGGTCACTATAACTTGCAGTTGCGTGGATCCCCATGATGAGTTTAATTGCCATTTGGACTACAGAGTCCCAACTTGAAGATACATGAGATAGCATTTCATTAGAGTTCGGGTCATTCATTGTGAAAAACCCTGGAATGGCACTAATAACACCACGAACCATGACTTTGGATGTCATATATGGTTGTTTTGGGAATGCATCTACTTTCATATGCAAGGTCACAAAGGGAGATACACTTTATACGATATGTTTGTGATTTGGTGCAGATTAAAACAAGATTGTTGAGTTGAATAGGATCGAGAATCCAAAGCTTATTCATGAAGGAGATGTGTCTTTATTCCTAAACCAGGTAAGGATATGACTTTCAGCCATTGCATTTCCCTTTGATGTTTATAATAGCTAGGCATCTAACATCTTTCTTTTATTTTGCATTTCCATTTGTTCATGTTGAGAATGTGCCTTAGACTTGCTAAATAATAGGTCTATAGATAAAGTCTTTAGGGATTTTTTAGTTTGTGGTATGATTTTACGAGTTGGTTAGGATGTGGCTAGATATCTGTAAAATATATTGTATTTTATGTTATGCTTTCAACTTTATAATCTGAACAATACAGTAGATTATGTGTGTGCTTCCAACATATTTGCTTTCACATTTTCTATCTTTCATATTCTTTACTAAAACAACAACAATTTGGTACCAAAGCTCTTTTCTTAATGGATCTTTGAGTTCAAAGAAACACAAACACCCAAAATTCAAAAATAAAAACCAACCCAGGCACATAATCTTTAGAAATGGAAGCTGACACAACGCTTTCTCATATTGCTCCATCAATTTTTTATTGTGACAACTATCAAGCTTGGGCTATTAGAATGACAGTCTATGTTGATGCGTTGGATCTTTGGGAAGCAGTAGAAGAAGACTATGATGTTCTGCCATTCCCATCAAATCCAACAATGAATTAACTAAAGAATCATAAAGAGAAAGAGAGAAGGAAGTCTAAAGCTAAAGCATGTCTTCTTTTTTTTTTTGCTGTTTCAAGCAAAATATTTACATGAATCATGAATTTAGGGCTAGTAAAAGAAATTTGGGACTACCTCAAAAAAGAATACCAAGGCAATAAAAGACCAAAAAAATACATAGGTGTTCAATTTGATCAGAGAGTTCCAAATATTGAAAATGAAGAGACAAAAACTATTAAAGACAATTCTGACAAGTTGGAGGGCATAGTAAACAAGGTAAGATTGTTGGGTAAGGATTTTTCTAATGATCGAATAGTGCAAAAAATTCTTGTTACTTTTCCTGAAAAATATGAGTCTAAAATTTATTCATTAGAAGAATCTAATTATATCCTTAGCAGAATTAGTGAATGCATTGTAGGTTTCTGAACAAAGGAGAAAGATGAGATAAGAAGAATCAATAGAGGGTGTTTTTCAGGAAAATTTTGAAAATTCTAGAGGCAAAGACAAGAAAATTAAAGATAAGAAGAAGAGTAGAAAAACCAACAATAATAACAACAATGAGACATATCCACCATGCCCACACTATAGGAAGAAAAATCACTTGCCAAAGAAGTGTTGGTGGAGGCTTGATATCAAATGTAGGAAATGTGGCAGTATTGGGCACATAGAGCGGGTTTGCAAGTCTCAACAACATGAAGAGGAAAAAGAATCTATTGAGCAACAACAAGATGAGCAACTTCTTGTGGCGACATGTTTCTTTACAAGTAATAGCTCTAGTGATTCATGGTTGATCGATAGCAGTTGCACAAATCACATTACTAATGACCAAACACTTTGTAAAGAAATTGAAAAAACCATCATTTCCAAAATAAAAACTGTAAATGATGAGTTTATTCCAGTTAAGGGAAAAGGAACAACGACTATTGAAAGTTTAACAGGTTTGAAACACATAACTAGTGTTCTATATGAGCTTAACATTGACCAAAATCTTCTCAGTGTTGGGCAGTTGATTGAAAAAAGTTTAAAGCTCATATTTGAAGGTAAATGATGCTTGATCAAAGACTCAAAAGGCAGAGATGTATTCAAAGTGAAAATGAAAGCAAAAATCTTTGCTTTAAATCTAAGGGAGGAGGAGCAAATGAAATTTTTAGGTGCTGAAAAAATACAGAAATATGGTACAAAAGGCTCGGGCACTTCCATCATGGTGGAGTTATTTATATGAAAAAACACAACTTGGTTCAAGTTGTGTTGTTAGTGGAAGAAAAGCTAACTGGTTGTGTGGCTTGTTAATATGGCAAGCAAGTTAGAAAACCTTTTCCTAAAACAGCCTGGAGAGTAACATATAAGTTGCAACTTGTACACACAGATGTTTGAGGACCTCAATCAACATCACCTTTAAATGGTAGTAAATACAATATTACATTTATTGATGATCATATCAGATTTTGTAGGATTTATTTTCATAAATTCAACTATGAGGTTGTTAATTTATTTTGGAAGTATAAGATATGGGTGGAGAATCAAAGTGGCTGCAGGTTGCGCACAAAAAAGTTCTATGAAGAAGAAGGAATAGAGAACCAACTCACAACACCTTATACTCCATAATAGAATGACGTATGTGAGAGAAAAAAACTAAGTATTATGGAGATGAAAAAGTGTATGCTACAAGAAAAGGAGTTGCCAAAAATGCTCTGGGTAGAAGCTGCAAGCATTGCCGTTTCGTTGTTAAACAGGCTACCAACTCGTGATGTGCAAGGGAAAACTCCATTTGAAGCCTGGTTCGGTTATAAACTAGATTTATAGAATATGAAAACCTTTGTTTTCCTTTTTTTTGTTATGTGCCACAAGTTAAAAGAGGCAAACTTGATAAGAAGGCAAAATCAAGAGTATTCATTGGATATAACAGATCTTCTAAGGCTTCCAGAATTTTCCAACCACAAATTAGAAAATTTATTGTAAGCAGGGATGTCAAGTTCATGGAGTATCGAAAATGGAATTGGGAGGAGCCAACAACGAAGTAATTTCAAAAGACTCCACAGTGCCTTGATGACAACATAAATGATGTTTTAGTTTGTGGCACAAGATCTTTATCTAAAACTTATGAAAGGTGCAATGTTGTTGTATTTGAGCTTGCCGAGCTTAAAGAAGCTGAGAAGGATGACAAGTGGATTAAAGCAATGAGAGAAGAGCCAAACACTTGGGAGTTGGTGGACAGGCCTCAACATAGAAAGGTCATTTATAGAACCAAACTTAACGCAAATGGTTCTGTAAATAAAAACGAACCTAGACTAGTTGTGAAGGGGTAAAGTCAAGTGTTTGGAGTGGATTTTTCAGAAACTTTTGCTCTTGTAGCATGCTTGGATACATTTAGGATGTTACTTACTTTGGCTACACAAATGGGGTGGAAGATTTATAAGTTGGATGTAAAATTTGCATTTTTAAATGGTTATCTTCAAGAAGAAATCAATGTAAAGCAGCCCAAGGAATTCCAAGTCAAGGGACAGGTGGAGAAAGTCTACATGTTAAACAAGGCCTTATACAATCTTAAACAGGTTCCTAGGGCCTAGTGCAACACGATTGATGAATATCTTCAAAACCTTGGATTTGTTAAATTTCCAAGTGAAGCTACACTATATGTGAAAAACAACATTTGCTAATTTAATTATAGTTTCTTTTTATGTTGATGACCTTGTAATAGGAAGCAACAAGAATTTCATGGAAGAGTTAAAGTTAAAATGCTTGAAGCATTCGAGATGGCAGACCTTGGTTTGATGATGTCCTACTTTTTAGGCATGTAGTTGAAGTAAGATCATGATCGAGTCTTCATATGCCAGAAGAAGTATGCAAAAGAAATCCTCAAGAAATTTCACATGAAAGATTGTAAAAGCACCAGTACACTAAGGAATATAAAGGAGAATGTCACGCCCTAATTTTTTAATGTTATCTTATGTGTGTTTGTTAGTAAGAATGAGTTCTGGTCTAGTGGTGTAGCTTCCCTTGAGACCTAAGTTCGAATTCCCTCATCGGTATAATTTTTATTTATTGTATTTTTCCCAAAACCCTAGTTGTGTCGTCCCTACGTAAAAACCCTAGATATATATTGTATTTTTCTTTTCAGTTTAGCCTTATTTGCTCATTTGTTCACTTTCTCTATCGTCCACCTCTTCTTTTTCTCTCATTTTCCCCAATTTTCATTTCCTTTATTCTTCTGTTATGCTGCCCTTAAGTCCTAATTTCCTTCCATATTTTTCTTTTTTTTTCCATCGTTGTCGTCGTCCAAGTGAATAGCCACTATTGCTATCATTTTTATCGCCATTTTCGTCCACCTTGGCTGCTATTTTTCATATAATTGTCGCCCTTGAAGCCTCTCAATCACACATCCTTTCTTCGTCATTTGCTATTGGTTCTGCACTTTTTTTGTCACAGATCTAGTCGGGTAATATAAGTGCAGTTTTTTTAAATCAGATCTATGCCCTTTTTCTCCTATTTTATTTTCTGTAATGGTTGATTAATGCTTGTGTCATGGACGAATCTCTCATGTTCTTTTATTTTTTATTTTTTTTAGTGAAGGTCCAGATCCAAATCGTTCGGATCGACAATAGTATCGAAAGTTGTTCACAATCCCGTCTTAAGCTAAAATATAGTAAGTATTGATCTCTAACTCTAGATCTGAAAAGTTGATCTCTTTCTTTGTTTTGGCCAAACCCTATATGGTGGTTAAGGGCTAGTTTTTAACGATTGTTCTCTGTGTTGGGTACAGATCTAAATTAGATCTAATCATATCTGAGTCTTAAGAGCTACGAAATTAAGTCTAGTACTGCGGATTTGTGAAAATCAGGTGTGGGTCCTTAACTCATTGTGTGATAATTGCTAAAAGCATCTATACGTTATAATTTTGGTGGTTGGCCGAATAGACATGTGTTACTGTGTATGGTCGAATGATATAGTGTCTTTCAAGAAAATGGTCAAAAATGGCAAGCTGGTAAAAGGTGGTGGCTGATTGCAATTGGAGGACTAATTGGTAATGGCCGAAAGTTCTAAGACCTTAACATGTAATTAATAAATTTTGTGAGTACTGTAAAGGTTCACCAAATGTATGATTAATGAAATTGGGTGCTTTTTACTGTTTTTACTTGACCCGTAGCATGCTAATTGATCTTGTAAAACTGATTGTATGTTTAATATGCTATTGACCGCTATATTGTAGTCTACTTGCATGATAAGTATGCCACTGATACTATTTTATTGAATGCATGCTAAGCATACCACTGATATCGTTCTACTGAATGCTTGTTAAGCATGCCACCGTAGTGAAACCAATACTATTAAAGTATGACTTATTACATTGTTTGCATGTCATACTGGATTGCATGGGTTTGAGATTGATGGGTGAAGGAGGAGTTCCATGGAGTACCATTGGTTTATCTACATTATTGATTTGGTAGTATATCTGCACCCCTGGAGTATTGTTAGAGTACTGACGACTTGATCGCAACTTATTGGCAGCTTGTCTGAAAAATTACTGGCAATTTAGCTGCATATTGTTATTGGTGGTTCATCCACATCGAGCTATGACTCCTACTTCTTTGGTGTATTGGATGACGAATGCTGGGAAACTCGTGGTGTGTAGCAGATGGATGGGTAGGATCTTTGCACCATTTAATATAAGCATGCCAATGCATATAAATTTTGTTTTATTCATATGATGCCATGTTTCACCGTAATTTAACTATTTGAACGTATTTATACTACTTACTCTGTTAAGACTCACATTGAACTTTTTAAAGTTCATCCCCATAATTTTATCCTTACAGATAACCCTTAAGGTTAGGTTCGGACTCGGCTTATAGAGGTCTCGTCTCAGATTTTGTTATATTGTAATTTTTATACATATTGTGACATAGGTTTGATATTCCAAGTTATTTTGGTATTTTGCATGCATTATCGTTAAAACTAAAACTACTTAAGTTAAATAATTGGACGAACTTAAAAATTGGTATTTATAAGCATGTAATTTAAAAATAATAATAAACTAAGGTCATCGTATTTTCCGCTACAAATCTATACTTGAGTTTCTGGAAATTAAATTAAAAGTAAAAAAT